>NC_135549.1:28977594-29085094 GCF_964340395.1 Glandiceps talaboti
GAAAGCGGAGAACCGATAGTGACATAGCGAAACCGCTACAGTTACTGCATCTAATGCACATATTAGACATTTCGTTTTAGCACCAAACACTTATTGCAGAAAATCTAATGATGAAGAAATGTAGTTTTCTCAATGGATGCAATAACGACTCTATTCTATTCTATTCTATTCTATTCTATTCTATTCTATTCTATTCTATTCTATTCTATTCTATAGCTAGGTAATGTCAATTCATATTGTTCGTAATAGCACTGATAGCTGAGACCACCAAGGTAATAGAAACACCTATTAAAGTTTTGTTGTTGTTATTACTATTGTTGTTGTTGTTGTTGTTGTTGTTGTTGTTGTTGTTGTTGTTGTTGTTTTAAACGAAACGTTTACAGTTGACAAGTCGTACAGCGCTGTTTGTCGGGAAGTTTGACAGGTTCATCGGATAACATTACTTAATTAAATGGCTACACGTAAACGCTATCTGTTGATGCAATGTTTATATTTCTCATTAAATGTCCTTATGACATATGTGTTAGGATACACGGTTGTATTCGTTCATTTTCGATAAACGAGTTGAACTATATTATAGCTAGAACTCTCTGTCTATCTCACAATGTGAAAGGTTGTATTCACACATGATTGCCTTGTACGCGTCTGACATAGCGCACAATTTACGAGTACTTTTGTAAGCGATACTGCAGAGAGCATGGACCGCGGTGACCTACCTCCTCCGTTCTTATAGCATAGATAGGGAAACCTCCATATGTTACCCAAGCCAACGGCATAACCAATACATGCCAATATAAAATCGGCTTTCCGGTCCCAGCCTTCTCTCTCAGTGCCCCCGTCGCCATGTTCGGATTCTTCCTTAACGATTCCCTTCTCAGAGTCCGCAAGTGAGTTGACTTCGACCTCTAACCCTGTATCTCTGTCACCGGTTTGTCCGTTCATCATATCCTCCTTAGTAGCCCCACGGTCATCGAATGTGACGTCGTTATCACCTCTTGCAATGTTCCCTACTTGTTCATCATTCACGTCATCCTCTTCTTCGTTTCCCTTCACATCTTCCTGGTCCTCTTTAGTGACGTCAACATTCGCACCATTTGGAACAATTTCGTCCGTTTGTTCACTTAATTCAATACCAGCTTGTTCACTACTGCTCACATAGTTGTCGTGTTCCATGGTGACTGAAGTTCTAATACGGTTTCATTCATGAAATTCCAGCTCGGGAATATGATACTACTCGTAGACGTGTCACCCGAGGTTCAAAAACGTTCGATGTTGGAAACAGAAAGACCGTAGAATATATTTCAAAGATGAACTTTTGTGAACTAAGTGCGAGGATTGTTTAAGACGCGTAGAATCGTGTGTTATCGTCTTGATAACCGTGATATATGAGTGTAGCTTGGATTTGAAGTCCGGTTTGGTAGGGTATCAACGGTAGTTAATATGTCATCCAGTGCACACAGTGCCAATGGGAGGAGCTTATCAAAATCTTAAGAATCTGACTAGACGCTATGCACAGTTGCATGTGGAAAAATGCCAAAGTTCAAGATAGATATAAAATGCACTGTGCGTTTACCATTTCATATGCAGACCCGAAACCATGTCAATTAAAATTGAAAGCTAAATATTTGAGAAGATATAATACTGTGTCTTCAGGAAATGTGATAATAATTGATAATTTTCGAACCTCGTCTTTAGTTTGAACACTTCTTTTTGAAAGCATACCAGGGAAAATTCGCATGTACAGGTGTACGCTAAGAACATAATTAGTTTACGGACGGTAAGCTATGGAAGTTACCGTTCTCGTGCAACACGTGTACATGTCCGGAATGTTCCTGAACAGGTTTAGAAAACGGGGACACAACATGTATATTTTGATATTAACTATAAATTTAAAACATGATTTATCCCTCGTCTTTAAGATATGATATGATGTGTCAACAATTGCTTTGAATTCCCTTGTGTGCTTTTCCACTTTAAAAAAATGATTTATTGTTTAATATGTTTATGGGAGGGGTGCTAAATACTTAGACTCTCTAGCACCTTTTGAACTGTGAAAATGATTTAATAAGCATCGGTGACCCAAATTCATAAGACTTTGCCCACCTACGAAAAAATAAAAACATAACAATAAATTTCTCTCTTGATTGATTGTGTCTATTCAGTGTATCAAAAAGTATGCAAATAGAGACACACATGACAGTCTGTGATTGGATGGGTCAAATCTTTAGTGCAATTTATTACAGTCTGTGTTTGAACATAAACAGTGACATTTTTAGGGGTCGAAATAAAAACTGTACAGTCAAACTAATATTTGCTTTATACCATACCATATATTACATGACTGATACAAGTTGTTGATGTACAATAAAACAATTGTTCTTGTAGAAAAAAAACTTTCTTGTAAAAACGTGTTTCAAATATTAGCCATATTTTAGGACATAATCTTGAAGTTACTGATTTACAATGGGGACCATGTCATCTGAAACCGCGTCGTCTGGGTACGACACAAATTTTACAAACAAATCATTGCTGTATTTCTTTGTGTACAAAGTATTTTAATAGCAGAGAGAGTCACCAAGTCGTTGGCAGTACAGTGAAAATGTCCTGCTAAGATCACTCACACAAAGAAAATGAGTTTTTTTGTCTAGCTAGACAATGAAATGTAGCAATTTTATAATTTGGTGGAAAAAAAATTATCAGACCAGACAGTAAAATGTAGCAATGTTAGTAAAGTATTGGGTGGCCAGACTATGAAATGTAGCAATGTTAGTAAACTATTGTGTGGCCAGACTATGAAATATAACAATGTTAGTAAACTATTGTGTGGCCAGACTATGAAATGTAGCAATGTTAGTAAACTATTGTGTGGCCAGACTATGAAATATAACAATGTTAGTAAACTATTGTGTGGCCAGACTATGAAATATAACAATGTTAGTAAACTATTGTGTGGCCAGACTATGAAATGTAACAATGTTAGTAAACTATTGTGTGGCCAGACTATGAAATGTAGCAATTTTATAATTTGATGGAAAAACATTATCAGACCAGACAGTAAAATGTAGCAATGTTAGTAAAGTATTGTGTGGCCAGACTATGAAATGTAGCAATGTTAGTAAACTATTGTGTGGCCAGACTATGAAATGTAGCAATTTTATATTAAACTTTTGTTCAGCAAGTCAAATGTAGCAATGTTATCAAATAGTTGTCGAGGCAGCCGACGTTCGGTTTCAGGTGAACTGTTCTTTTTTGTGACATACGTCACGGTACGTCACAGACCACGGGTTTTAGTCGTGACTAATTTAATATTCATCCATGCATCTCATAACATTATTACGTAATCTGATATACATATGGATATTTGAAGATATCCAAACAAACGGAGTATATTATTGACATACTATTGTTTATATTTTGGACTCAAGATTTACTATATGAACTTTGCACCCTTGCTGGATATACCATGGTATAATTACCATAATGTTACGTAATACATAAAAAAGATGACATTTCTTTCACAAATTACATTATATAATACTATATTAATAAGTCTGTAAGGTACGCCTTGACGGCGCCCTCACACATCGGTCAACCCCTCTCATGTGGGGAGAGAGTAGGGCGGTAATCGGGCGACACCACGTATCTCACTTTCTACTGTATTTAACACAGGCACTCGAATCAATCTGTATGATTTTTGTTTTGAAAATGTATAGTAAATAATTCTTCGAATTTTGTACTCTTGCACAGGAAATTTTGGTTATCGATGTTACAAATCATGAATATATTTAATTGCGCTTCTATTGACTGCACTTAGGTGAGTTTCTGTCACGGTTTGTATTGATTATCGTAATTGTTTGTTGAAATCGTAGGGTGTTTTAATTACAAACTGTCGGTGGCTCGTTACGCTCGCCGGACCTTCGTACCTTCTTATTTATTATTACATTTTCGAAACAAAAATCAAACAGATTGATTCGAATGCCTGTGGCATTTAACTATTCCATCAAAGCTATACTCTTCACTGTGCAAGAAAATCAATATAAACTGTGATAAATAGTTTTTACAACCCTCGATGTTGTCAATTGTGTTATCATGATTGTTTTACAATTTTCACCATTTTTCTGTATTTTTTCTTTCCTAAAAAAATGCCACTCTTACTGAGTTGACTGATTAACATCCTGATTATGACATCGACAGTAGGGGGGGGGGGGTCGCTGGATTTTTCCATTGGGCCGACAAAAAGTCTCTGGCCCCTTCTCTGTAAAACTAAAACCACCTATTTCTAAAAACATGATAATTCCCCCTCCCCGTGTCATATTTAAATGACTGTCAGGTATTTCATAGAGTGATTGTTAATTAGTAAAGCTAGCATATCAAATAATTTACAAAATTTTGACAACAGCATCATGTAAGCTTAATTAGCAACTAAACTTTATATTATAAGGTTGATCAAATTATTAAAGAAAAAATGTTAGCAGCATCTTGACATTGCAAAGATAGGGGGGGGGGCTTGAGATGGGCCGGGTGCCATCACCAACCATTCAAAGTTGTGTTACAGTAGTGAAATCTCTGTTGTATATACTAGCTATAATATTTGTTTTGGATGTTACAAAAATGTTTAGTATCTTGCATTCTTGATTAACTGCCATGTTATGATACAGTCTTTGCAATGTTATGTAATTTCAGTTATGTGATTCGGTATCAATTATGTGATTCGGTGTCAATTACGAATGAATTAAAGTGTAGCTGAACATCATAATGGATTTATCAAACGCAATCTGATCTACTTTATTTTTTATTTGCCTAATTTTTTTTATATATTCTTTTTTGTTCTCGTCATTCCGGGGAATGAAAAATCGAAAAACGACAATATAATATACTGGAAACAGGGGTAAATGATTCCGTATTCCTACATCAGATCTTAGATTGGTATAAACGAGAAAGGGTGCATTAGTATGAAAAACCCAGTAAATATGTTTTTTCGCGTTTTTGCGACGTGCTTCTTTACTACCCGTAACGAAATATATTTGTAAAAATAGGGGGATCTGGGAGTGGGAGCAGACTCAGTATGGAAGCTTACAGGTTGACGCTTCACATATAGTTATCTTGTTTCGTTTCCTAAGTTTTATTCCACCATTCTATCTAGTTATAAGCGTATGGACTTTAAAAGCTTTCTGTTCTATAAACAGATCTATGATATGCAAGCAATAGGGTCATATTGAGATGTAAATCGTAATGATACCCATATAGGGGACTAGACTATATTGACATTTGACCTTTATAATTGTTAAATGTTAAAGGATATCTCTTAAATACGGATGTTTATCATCCGGTCTGTTATATGCAAGTCTGTGATATTTTCAGTTGGATGATACGACAAGTATTTAAAAACAACAACCATGCCACATGGCGTGAACTACGTCAGAGAAGATTTCACTTTTTTGCCAAGATTTTATGTAAAATTTTGTAAATGCGTGGTATTCAGTAAACAAGGGTGCCCTGTCTGCTATCTGGTGAACCTTTCATTTTCAAGTGGCTAAAGAAAGTGAGATGATGCTTTTATAATGCTACTTCGACAGTCGATATTGGCAGTGGGGTAGTCCCAAACAATTAATGTAAGATTCCCTTGCACAAACGTACTGACACGTGAGCTGAGCTGTATGTATACAAAGCTCCTTCACTAATATTCAATCCATGCCAGTGATAAGCTCATTAACTGGTTTCAGAAGTTACAAATTGCACCAACAAAATAAAGAGAGTTTCAGTAGACCCGCATATGGAAAAAAACTTGCGGGCAAAAAAATCACTAGCGAAACCAAACTGTGCGAAACTACTTCATTGCCTGATTCTCGGTAATAATACGTACGTTGTATTATTGGAAATAGCTAGACTATGTATTGTTCAGTTTGCTTGCAGGGTGATTTTCAAGAACACAGATTTTTACACTCTGTGAAATTGCCTTGAACTGTTGGAACTTTATTAGAAATGGTATTTGTAAAAATCTGATGATGTCATGATGACTGTACCAGGGTAAGTGAAGTATCCACAAATACAGGATAATCAGGAAGTAGTATTCCTACACAACACAGAAATTAATTCGTATTGAGAATGAATTTGCACTGGTGTTTTGGCTGGAAGAGTTGAGAAGCACTAAGAGGACGTTTCAGAAAGTTTGAAAAAACTGACGAGATTGATATAAACTCTTTTTTTCCTTTTGGTATCTGTGCGTAAGACTTTTTCGATATAAATAAAACTGTAAAGAATAAAATAAGACGACATTGCTCAGCTTTGACACCTGACTCTGAAAATCAATTTCAATTTGTTGCATGTTTCTGTAAAATTTAAACAAGACTTTCTTGAATTGAATCTTGATGCGTATTATGCTTACATGTAGTATTAGCTTAAACTTTCCGAGATATTGCCAAGTTACAAATTAGGATTTTGAAATGGTAAAATTAATCAAGTCACAAAACGGAGATAGACACTTTCTTCAAGGTGGGGTGGGTGATACTCGGGACAAATCAGACGGTCCAGGTTCCAAAACCTGTATCCATTCCTATATTTAAAAGCATTGTTTTTCGGCGAAACTGGAGCCCCGTGAATAACACTTTATGGCCGTTGAGGGCGTTATACAATTCCAGTAAGGGAACAATTACGTAACTTCAGTACATGCCTTGCGTGCAATTTGTACTTTTTTGATGTCTGAAAACAAAAATAAATGTAACACCAATGGGTGTTGTAGTATAGCTGAATATAATTTTGATTCGTTTATACTTGAACAGTACTTCAGACATTATCACTCAAAACGTAAATCTTGCTGAAGGCAAAACGTTTTATTGTCCACCATATATAAATAACAATTATTGGACTAAGTCCGTCCACAACGTGACACGTTGTTAGCTTCAATACAACACATTCCACATAGTCATTTCAAAGATTTACTTGAATGTTTTATTCCTTTAAGATTCCCTGATTACAACAGTTTCGACACAGATCTTGGAGGGGACCAAGATCTATAGTTTCGTGTCAATTTTTGTCACGTCAATCAATCAATCAATCAATCAATTATTTTACAATCAATTTGTCAAGTAATACCCTTACATGGAGTTTCTTCTCGAATCACAGTCATAATTGTTCACAGAGAAATAATACATACAAATTATCATTTTTTCTATTAGTGACATTTTCTACTTTGATTTTCATTTTATATAGCACACAAAACATTTACAATACTCTCATGAATGGCAAATCATTATCAGACCCTGATATAGAGCACCAAAGGTAGCACTGATTTATTTCAGTCCCTGTAAATGGAAATGGGATATTGTTTATAAGTTTAGTTCTTCTATCTATTCCTGTTAATTTAATGCTGTACTTGCTGAACCACAAATGAAGAGATAGTAATCAAAACGTCCCAGCCTCGGATATATTCATAATTTGACAACAGACAAGTTATAAAGTCCATACCCGATTCATGACTGTTTACATGTACAACACAGCCAATGTATACATGGTCTGTAACATAGGTTGTGTCTGGCGCCCTCGTGCATCAGAAAAGATAGAAGACCATTGAGGGCAGAATTACACGACAACATATTTTTACAATGATTTCTAAAGAAGTACATTAAATTAATTAGTAGGACTGGATGGTTTTTGAAGGGGGGGGGGGGGGCAGTTTGGAAGACACCACTCCTGAACAACTATACTTTGTCAACATTTTCTAGTCGGTTAAAATGCCCAGCCCCTAATTTGGAATGATTTACATTTAGAAATGTTTTCATAATGACTGTCATCATATTAACTGATTTAACAACTATGTTTCTTTGTCATATAAACTGTACTCTAAAAGTTATTGAAAATATATACATTGCACAATCTTCTTCAAATGCCGTGAGAAAATTCTTCAAAAATATAGTCTCGTTTTTGTTTTCTTTAAATCATGATTTCTATGGATATTGAAGCCATAAAAAGTACAATAATACTTGTTGAATCATAGACCGTCCACCAACGTTGGTTCCTATACGATACCAGTTACCAACGTTGGTTCCTATACGATACCAGTTACCAGCATTGGTTCCCATACGATACCAGTTACCAAAGTTGGTGGAGGGTCAATGGTTGAATGTATCTTGCAAATTAGTATATTCATAAAAGTAACAAAGATAACATTACCATTGTGTTTGCTCCTGGCTGGATAATGTAAAGGGTTGACGATTAAACATTGTTATTCACTGAAATTGGAAATACATGTGTGAAAAATTAGCACTATCAAAAGCTCAGTTCAGTTGTGCTAAAAAATGGACTAGTGTGTTTTAAGAACAGTAAATATCTACTTGACTTCCCAGGATCTTTTTAGCAAGGCTGGGTTCACCAACTGAATTACTGTGAAATATTTATTTTGCACTAAAAAGTTTCAGCAGACAGACAATTTTTCACACATTCATGGGCTCCACTTTATTTTGTCAAACTTATTTGACTATTATAGTCTTTACTACCTGTACAGGTCTAGTTCTTATACGATACCAGTTACGATTACTGCGATAATCTCCAATCACTATGTCTAGTCCAAGTCAAACATTTTACCATTGATCTGAATAAACCCCATGCTGGGTGAAGGGTAAACAGTGCATGTCAGTAGTAATCCATCACAAATTGACAGGCAGTTGTAATTGGTTTACTTCCTTCAGACAATTGCTCATTAATATTCAATTAGTACAGCTGTTTTGACTAAAATCACGTAGGGACGTGATAAAATCATCACATTTTATATGAATGCTGTCCGAGGTAGCACAGATTTCTGTGTTAGAGTAATGACTTTGACTAGACGTGTAGTGAGTGGAGATGATCGTAGTAACTTGTATCATATAGGAACTAGGCTATACCAGTACCTGTGTGATCTTTATTAGAGTTACGTAGTCAATAGAAACAGAAATGATTACTCAAACTTTACTTGTGAAAGTGAAGCCATTTTTAGTGATAGTGATTTAGTTTTGTGCAAATATTGATTCAGCGATATGTGTGAAAATAAATTTACAATCGAGATACAACGTTAATAGTATGGTACAAAGTAGGGAAATCGAAGCAAGTTTGACCAGATTTCCATCTTCAGTTATCGGGGTTTTATAAACCTTAGCAAAAACACTTCGTTACATTACACTTATCAGTGGCTTTAAGTAATCAGGGCACTCAATTCATTTCATTTCAATTCAATTCAACATCTGAATTTTATCGCCATTTTTTATTTTGAAGCACAAAAATCTTTTGTTCCCTCATAAGAAACAAGCGTTGCTTCTCTTTGTCAATTTTAGATCCACTGAATCCAGCGATGTGAAATAATATTTTGTGAGACTTCTCATAAGGCTGTAATTCTGTATCATTCTTATTATTGGCACCAATTAGTAGATGGGAAAATTTCATCATCTCTTCACTTCCTGGTTGTAACTTCTCTTTCTTGCTGTATCTGTCAATGAACAATGACATACAATTAGCATACAACTGAAAATTTGCTGTCAAGATGGCAATGTAACAGTTGCCAATAATACAGGGAGTCCATAGGACAGTTTCAGTTTACAAACACCACCATTTCCCTGGACTGTAAAATACGTCGTGCCGTTCTGCCCTCACCGGCCTCCTCTCACCGACGTGGGAGGGGTTGACTGATGTGTGAGGGTGCCCCGTCATGACGTACCTTACAGACTACCATTTCCTGTTTGCACTCTTTTTCCAAAGTTAGTGGTAAGAAAAACCATATATATATATATACTTACATCCAGTCTGGTTCACACTGTAAAAATCTTGATATTCCAGTTTGTGCAGATGCAACATCAATGTGAACATGAACTTGTCCTGTAGAAGAAGTGAAGCAGATTGTCATTTACATAGACTGACAGATTTGTATAAAACTTTGGGATCAAGTTGACTTTATTGAGATAATGTTATGTATATGTACATGTATACATAGAGAGTTGTAATGTTACAATCAGGTCAATAAACACAGAGAGACAGAGAAAGACAGACCAACAACCAGGATAACAAACACAAAGACAGATAGCTAGACACGACAGACAGACAGACAGACAGACAGACACACACAGACAGACAGACAGACAGACAGACAGACAGACAGACAGAGACAGACAGACAGACAGACACACACACACACACACACACACACACACACACACACACACACACACACACACACACACACACACAGTTAATCATGGCTTGCAGATATACTGTACCTGTATTTTTAGGAAGTCCTGTCTGTAATTTCCACAGTGCGGCACCCCCTGGATAGTTGATATTTGATACGTACAGGAACATAGATGTGATCATAATGTTTATAACAAAGTGTCCCACGATGGCAGCAGACAGCAACTTGTAGAAGGCTGACTTTTGGAAATTATTGAATCTGTGTACAAAACAAAACAAAACAAAATAAGCTAACTACATGTTGGGAAAGTTTATTAGTTATTAATATTACAGAAGTTTTTATCATTGAAGGCGTGAAAGTTTTTGAAATTTGGTTAGAAGTGTGAAAATGAAGTTCAGCAATCACATTGACACCCGACCCCCTCCTCTCCCACTAAAAGCATGAATTTCGCTTATTGAGCTTGTGTGACATTGTGCGATCGTCATTTATACAAACCTAAAAATTTACAATATTCACATGACATGGAAATACTTACATTGCTGTTATTGCTCTGGCTGCTGCTGTATTGAGTATTGGGAAAGTGTAGATGATAAAACGTAGTTCTTTGTGTGGTAAATAGGAATAGAGGAAGATGAATCCAATGGCTGGGACGAGTATGGCTGTGATACGACGATCAACAAATGCACCGATAGGTACAAGGAGAACACTCACACCGAGAGCTTTAGGAATGGCTGCATAGAAATACCATGCAAATGGTGACGTCTAGGATGGTAACATCAAGGAAATAAACATGGACAATTATGATAATAATGCTTCTTTTTGTATAAAATCTAACAAATTATGGTCATTTGTTATTCTGTATCGAGATGGAATGGAGTCAAGATGATCAAATGGTTAGATTGACTCACTGGTTTATAGTTTGCATACACCAGTTGTTGGCTTTTGTTTCTGGTTAAATCCTTGGGAAAAAAATTTGAACCAGGACTGTGCCTCCAGCAGTATAACTGGGACCTTGTAGGATCCAGGTAGCTACGTTTTTTGTACAAATGTACATTGTATGTGAATCCTATGCGTTTACAGAGCCAACAATAGATTGAATGTTTCCCAAGGCAGTTGAGGCAATTATATAGGATTATTGTGCCGATATAGGTCGGTGCCCGGGATAATATTTTTTCAGTGCTATGATTAGTCTAAAAGGTTCAGCTGTTGGTCTGCTTCAGTAATCACAGTGAACGCATTAGAAGGGAGGACTGGATCTTTCATGCTATGCTATGATTACATCCATTGTAAAAAGCACTTTTTATAAATGTGCCCCCATTATTATTAAAGTTCTCATAGGTATAATTCAATCAACTGTATAAATCTATTTGAGTAGAGTCAATCAATAAATACCGTGTCTCCTCATATCACAGCACAAGACAATAATTTGCTATTTACATATGCTGATTGGTCAAAGGATACACCCCATTTAGAGCTCATGTTCAAGATTGTATTGAAGAAAAGGACAGTGCCCTCTGGCCAGATTGTTTCTTGCCAGAATACAGAATCAATGACGACAGTCAGAGCTGAAATATTAAAACACGGTGGTTTTGTTAATATGAAATTTACATATCTAGTTATCAAGTTATCAATTGTGGAAGTAAATTTCTTGAAAGTTTGAAATGGAGTAGTGATAGCAGTTGGTCAATAAATCCATACAAATCCATACACAATAAATAGAATCCAATTATTACTACTTGTGGAAGCATATTTCACCTATCTGATTCTTTGC
Organism: Glandiceps talaboti; assembly: GCF_964340395.1. NCBI lineage: Eukaryota > Metazoa > Hemichordata > Enteropneusta > Spengelidae > Glandiceps > Glandiceps talaboti. The sequence goes on from NC_135549.1 coordinate 28,989,519, forward strand.
CAGTTTGTCTGTCTGTCTGTCTGTCTGTCTGTCTGTTTGTGTCTGTCTGTCTGTCTGTCTGTCTGTCTGTCTGTCTGTCTGTCTGTCTGTCTGTCTGTCTCTCTCTCTCTCTCTCTCTCTCTCTCTCTCTCTCTCTCTCTCTCTCTCTCTCTCTCTCTCTCTCTCTCTCTCTCTCTCTCTCTCTCTCTCTCTCTAACAAATGAAGAAAAATAATAGAAATGCCCCTCCCCCCTCTCACTCTATAATGCCACTCCCTCCCCCTCAGACTCTGCAATGACACCTCCTTCCCTCAAACTCTGCAATCTCCTTACCTAGACTAAAGAAACCAGCAGGTACAGCATAGAAAATTAACTTCAAGATGCTCATTCTTCTTGTGACTAGGTCCATGAGTAACATCAAACCAAGCAATACAGCCAGCTCTGCTCTGAACACTATTATGGCGAATGCTGATGTTCCAATAAAGGAGCCATGCAGTTGTAACAGCCAAAATCTAAACGCTAGTAAAACTGGAAGCAAAAGTAGCACAAATTCAGTATTGTTGATAGGAAATATAGATATCAAAATTTAGTACACAAATCATTTAGTGTCTTTGCTAAGGCCTGTGACTGTAGTAACAGGAACTTCTGAGGAAGGGGAATCGGGTATAACTGATAGTTTCCCATGTGTTCCACCATAACATAGTTTGGGAACTCTGGTAAAGTTACTGAGGAACCTACTCAGGTAGGTCTTACCTATTTATCACCCTTAGCAAATACACTCTTGTTTTTGTATGTTTTAATTTCAGTTGAGTACTTGTATTTTGGTGTGATACGAATGTTAATTTTGTTTAAAAATCTAAAGACAAACTAGTCACTTTGATAGTCAATTACAATCTGTATTATTTTAATCTATTATTTATTTGACATTAGCCTGTAAGATACAGACATTCGTGCCACTCATCATAATAATGGGGAAGGGGACTCCGAACACCTTCAATATTACATCAAGTGTATATGGTATTACATTTAACAGATAACCAACTATGGGTTATTAGATCAAGTTTTTAGGTAGAGAAAGTATCTCCCAAAGCTGATTATTTTGCGTGGTGTTATTTAATAGGGTTAAAGCAAGTTAGCCATGTGACTACATTTGTATTTTGTCAAGGTTATTGACCCTGGTATCAGGGTTAGATTTTATAGGGCAGCAATTGGCGATATGCCCCTGGGTCGATAGATGTTGACCCTTCTTTTAAGAAGTCTGATAGGGTTGAACAACACGATGTATCTTACAGTCTAATTTGACATTTACTCTGTATGAGGGTGAAAACAACACATATTTCAAATGGGTAAAATAGATCATAGATCAATATTATTTGGCAAAGCAATACATTGCAATCTCCTAAACATCTCAGGAGAATTGAGTAATCTCCATAGAGATGGTTTATAAAGTTGACTTGCGGTAAGTCGAGATCATTTTTTCATCAGACAACAAACAATGTGTTCATTGAAAACGAAAAGTGTTAAATTTACCAATAATTACATCCTACCCTAATCACAAAGCACAATGACAAAACAACAATAGGTTAAAATTAATATTCTTAGTTTTAATTAACAACAAAAGCTTTTTTTCCTTAGGACATGGTAAGACGGTATTGTTCACAAAAATCTTGATACGAAACATACAAAGATAACAAACCTAGAGCCAGGGCAAAGACATTTGGTAGTGGACGGCTTGCATAATACATCAAATGGAACTGTGTTACTGTCAATAGTACGAGATATTTAGCCACATCTTTACCAAGAGTTTCTTTTACAGCTTGCTGGAATTTTATGAAGGAATATATCACACTGAGACCAAGGAATCCTCGAACTGAAAGAAGAAATTATGTTACAGTGTCATCATTATCTGTTTTTGTGACTGGTTTCTGCTGACAGGCTCAGAACCAAATAATAATCATCCAAAGATTTTACAAATACTTTCACTCAGTGTTTACATGTATGTTATTTTGAGTTGTTAGTGGCAATCCTATGATCTACAATGTACCTTCAATAATATGATAAAGCCAACAACAACAAAAAAGAATTGTTTCTGGTCAGGATAGTTTGTCTAAAATGGTGCGACGATGCAAATAGTTTTTTTTTTTAGTCTATTATTTATGGCAGTTACTGTTCTTTTTATTTAGTACTTTACAGCAAGGGTTATTTTTGTGTTTCCCCTGGATCTGCAAACTGCATGGGCTTGACGAACACACACAAAAAAGACCGACACGAGGGTATTTAAGTGATCAGAAACAATTTTTTTTTTGGCCAGAGATGAGGGAACTCATTTCTGTTTATTTTGTTCTCATCATAATGTCCTAAAAATGTCAGTTGGTTAGGTATTTGTTTGTATACACATAAAAAAGCTACAAGTTTTGGCAATTTAGAGATATTCAGTATTCAAAATGTTTTGTGTGGGCGGTGCACTCACTTTAGGTAGGTCGCAGCCACTTCTGTTTTACAGCTGTAATCGATTGCATTCATGATAGCGTGTGCAGTGGGCATGTGATACGTGATCTAGCAAAAGCGAGTTCCCATCTTAAAATATATGTACCTTATGATATGTAGAGATATATTAGTTGTATTCAGGGTTTCAAAACAAAATAATTTTGAGCAATATTGTAACAATTGTTGTATGATCAACTCAGTTTTTCGAAAGTACTTTCGCAGGATCGCGTGCCACGGCTCGGATTATTGCAGACACAATCGATTATAACCACAAAATAGAAGTGACTGCAACCTACCTGGAGTGAGCGAGCATCACCCACGGCAAATAGTAACTATTCAAGTTATCTTCCAATCAACGTGGTCACGTTTTTTTCTTAATCTGAACATAATTTATACGACAGTGTTTTACACGTATCATTCATGTAGTTGTGGAAGGCAAATATTACTAATATCTCTCTAAGTTGACATAAATGTCATTGACAGTAACCTGTACACATGAGGCATTGTTTCAGTATGAATGGACAGCAAATTTGTCATTTCAAGTATCTATCTACTTACCAATATATTGTGAATACGCTTTGGAGTAACCAAGTACAGATAAAATAGCCACATATGGAGCTGATAAAAGTGATACAAATAATGGACCGATAAAAGTCCTTGGCACCACTCCAGGAAATTCACGGTGATCATACTACAAACGATAAAATGCATTTTATATCACGTAACATCCAACTGTGTTTATTAAACATAGTGAATTCCCAAGGTATCCACAAGGATAAACTGAGAAATTCCCAACGCCTTTCAATTTTCATTATTAATTTTTTCCAATCTATTGCAAATTATGATTGAATGCTTTTGAAAGTGTGACGGTTGGTATCATCTAATTAAGTTCAAAAGTGAGCTAGTGAAATTCTCGCATTATGGTACCGTACACATGCACATCATCATGAATGATGTATATGCAGTGTTGTCATACTCATTCCCCAATGTTACCATGCTTGCTATTACATATAGCTTCTGAATCATAATCACACAGACACTGTACACAGACAGACACAGACACAGACACAGACACAGACACACACACACACACACACACACAAGGTCACACATACATGTACATGTATAGACACTGCATAGGTAAGAGAAACTACTGTTCAAGTACAAATTACAGTTCATTCATGCAAAGATCAAATAAATAATAACAAATACATCACATTTGGATCATTATGTCAGATCCAATTAGACACTGAAGGACAAGTGATTTGTTCGAAAGATGTCTGTTTCTCAATTAAAAAGTTGAAGAAGAGAAATTGTATATAAATATTTATAGTGCTTCCATGGTGAACATACATACAATGTATCCTCGTTTTAGGATTTAAAACAAGAAATGGAATAACTACCTGGGTGAGATTGGTCCTATGATACAGTATATCATGCATGGCCTGTAGGTTGAAACTTTCTTCCACCTTTGTATATGGACACACTATCAAGTGTATTGCACCAACTATGACTAGTAAAGCCTCTAAAATCATGATCCTTGTAAAAACTGATAACACTCTTAGAGAAAAGATAATAGATATATATACTCTTCCGTCATATATATGTCTGAAATGTTACTGGCTTGGGTAGTACTCTGGATTCCTATGACAAGAAAACTAAGAACATAGACAGAGAAAAGTTGATTGAGTGCACAGCACTACAAAATGGCATGCAGTGATATTGCACACGTAACATAGGAGTAAAAAAGAACGAAAATCTTCGTATCAGACTTGACTGAATTTTTTATGGTATCAACTCGGGCTATAAATAGGTAACCCCCCCCCCCCCCCCCTCGGAATTTTCCCAGGTTTCCTCAGCAAATCATGGTTGGTACTCGCAAAAAAATGAAGTGTTTTACAGCTGTAACAATTGTTCTTACTGATTGCATTTCACTTTTGTTACTAATACAATAATCATTCATAGCGTTTATAACAGTTTTGATTTTGAGTTGTTGGTTTGCTCTTTTCTCTGAGCTTTTTTCGTTCCAGGCAAACCCCGAAACCAAAAAAGCTCAAAAACAGTGAGAGAGAGAAAAAACTACTCTTGCAATCAAAACTAACGCTACAATTATAATATTATTGTAGCTATTTTGTTACATACTAAGCTATACTTCAATATTCACAATGGTACATTTGTACTAGCCAGGTATGAAATCTACTTTTAACAAGTAGTAATCTTTGCAGCATCTATTTGTACTTGTTGGTTGCCTATAATAACTATTTATATAAATGACAGTGTAAATACACATTGCAATGCACAACCCCGACTGCTCTTCGTTATGATATTGCCTCTAACATATAATGGCATATATTAAAATGATAACTGGAGAGCAGTTCCAACATAGCGTTCATGAGTTACGTAATGCGTACAGTACTACAACGCTAACGGTCCACCATCACGACACGAGTGTGGAACGGTAAACCGAAGAAATACACTTAATTTCATTGACAAATGCGGTGCGCTATGGTCGAAACGTCGGCAAAACACCTCTTACTTACCTTCACGTACCCTGATTTTTCCGTAGTGGCAATATACGAGAGGAAAGTCGAGTATGCACCGATTTGCAAAAATCCCTGTGGGTACTTTTATCACAAGGGCGCAGACATATTGGTTGACTGCTGAGAGCATGCGCATGATAAACCACTGGAAAAATGTTCATTGATTGGACAAAAAGTAATGTAAATTAGAAATCTGACCAATCACAGATAGTTTTACGTATATTGCTTCTCACATATGGCTAAAATGAGACAGGCTGACTGACTGCTGCTCTAACATTCCACGATGTATTTTAGTTGATCCACACAGTACAACAGTTTCTTGTCACTGATGACAATTTAGAGTGTATCATTTGGTGGGAAGACCAACAGGTATCAAAATGGGTTCAATTGTCCGGCGATTTGATTTGAAAAAACTGCAATATGTACCAGTCAGTCGGGTGCCAACGATTACAGGCAACCCCAAGGTCGATGCCAATTTGAACAAATTAACTGGTGGACGTATAGATAACTGGCTACAGAGTTATGAACATTTCCTTGGAATCGCAGACATCCGAGAAGCACAAGCCAAAGTAACCGAGGTAAGATCACAATTTTGATATTGAACAATTCAGTGACACAGCTGTGGGGAGTAACACCCTCCCTGTACATTTCCATTGAGCACAATGCAGGGATATCAACAGTCGAATTTTTAAAATTATATTTCACACACTTCACACACACACACACACAAAGAATTATATTTCTCAGGTCATGTCTTCGAGTTCACACAGTGTATAGTACTGTACATCATGGAACTTCATAGGTCAGATTGATATTATTCAAACTATTATTACATATTCTAATATTATGTGGTATCTTCACTCATACAGGCACAAAATGATCTTGATAATGTCAGAAAACTAGCAAGAACATCAGCCGATGAGTTGGAAACACTGCACGCGGAGCTGAGAACATTGCGAGGCAAGATTGAAAGAGTACCTCGAGAAGACAGGCGATACCTTGACCTTGCCACTGAAGAACACAGGTTACTACAGATGGAGAAGCACGTCAAAGAATGGCAGAAGAAAATCATGGATGATGAGAGAGCCAGATTTGATCATCTGTCTGCTGCTGTGAGGGAGAGTCATGAAAAAGAAAGAGCGAGGGCAGAACGTACAAAATATTGGTCGATTATTGGCTCGGTGACAGGCACTGTAATTGGAGTGTTTGGGTCAACTCTAATCACAAGGTATCGAATGAAAGAAATACGTACACTACTTGAAGAGGCCAAAGAAACAAGCCAACAGGCTCCAGTTGTTGTGAGGGAAGTCGCGGTTTCAACATCTGGTGCTGAAATTTCAAATGACGATATGGAAAAACTCCAACAAGGACTAGAAGAAATGCAAGGGTGTATCAAAGACATGAAGACTGCCATGTCAGAAAATGATGTCAAAAAACTCTCTCAGGCCATTGAGGTCATCAAGAAAACACAGAGTGAAAATCTCAGCATTTTGGGAAAAGATTTAGGTAAAAAGCTGGAGAACCAGGAAAAGGCTCTATCGCAAGAACTCCGAGGTTTTAAGGAACTCTTAACAACACAGCCTGTTGATACGACCGGATCCGGGGTAACAAGATCGAGAATGCTAGAAAACATGCTGGATAATACGGAAGAGAAACTGGAATGGCAAATGAAAATGAGTACATTATCCACTGTAGTTTTTATCTATGGAGCATTTGCACTCACCTTGCCAATACTGTATAGTATATTCAAGTAGAGGTAATAAACATGAATGAATGTCTTTTTATGACGACCAAATAACAGGGAACCCATGTTAACACTGACTAGGGTAATCAGTGTGTTTGCTAAGGTTGGGGGAACTCCAGTAATTGAAAGTGGTAAAAGTGGTGCAGTGTTTCTGATAGAATCTACATGTATTGGTAATTTTGTTTGGGAACCTCTGTGAAATGACATGGCAACCCTTGTAGATTTTACCTTCTCACTGCCCTTAGCAAAAATACACTAGTTGAAACCATCTTCCAGTAGAACAACATTATTGAAATTGAATGCAGTCTCTTTTATAATGTTGTCTACCAACTCATCACTTAAGATTTGATTTATTAATATATCAAAATGTAAGTTATTTTTTCCATCTCATTTTGAGTTAAAACTTTTTTCTCTAAACCAAATTAAATCTTCCACTTTTGGCCCATTAATCCTGTTTTGCTCGACTTGTATTTTTTTGTGTGTACAAACAGATAGTATACCCTCCCCCTTCGAAGAGAGAGGATGTGACGTGTGTGATGAGTTTCAGTGTCACTTCAATAAGTTAAATTGGTCATGTGACAAAGTGACATGATCATGTGATTTCAAGATATGATCACGTGATGGGATACCCTAGGTGATGTATATTAGTGTAACTTCATCCCCCATCTTCCTTTTGTATTATATCAATAATATTTAAAGGGGTAGTGGATATGCATGTACATGTATATCTACTATATACAATTCAGTTATACATTGTATGTAAGTAGATGATGGGGGAGGGGGGGGGGGGGGGGGGGAGTTGAGAAGGTGGCCATAATCAGAAAATGTTTTGTGTGATACATTCAATCATGGACTTTTAGTACTTCCCATCCATGACCAATGTTCTCTCACAGAGTTTTTGGAGGGAAAGTTTGATCCAATGTGCTTCAGCTTTTCATTTGCTGTAGTCAGACTGTATTAGTATTTTCTGATAGTCATGCATGTTAATTTGTTACATGCCAGATGAGATCCTTATAAGGAATAGCTCTTACTAGTACATTTGCATATGTGTCCATTACTCAGTAAAGGTCAAAGGTCAAAAATATTTTATTGCAATATTTGTATCAGACTGTATTAAACTAAAATGCAGTTGTTGCTGACACACTGGTAATGAACGGTACATTATTGTAGATTATTGCATTGCCACCAACGATCTAGGGATGTAGATAAGGACCAATAGCCAGCAAAAACCATCCACTACTCTACAATGTTTTGTCAGCTACATTTTCAGGAGTTTGTTAAAATATTTATTTCAACCAGTATATTTCCATCATTAGGCAGATTGAATTGAAGAGTCTCATTCATAGATATTATCACCATTTTCTCACATTTTAGCACCAACTTTTAAAACGAGCTACATCCCTGCAATCACACTTTTTATTGTTGTACTTGCCTTTGTACAGCCAATAATTGTTGGCTTTTAATTTACACAGGAATGAAGCCTATCACACACATCCTTACGCCAACAAGTTAAGTATTTTCCCCCCTGAATGATAAAAAAATGATTTTTGAATAATATTACATCCTATGCAAGCCATCTTAAATTTTCAGAATAGTTTTGACTGATTTAAATGTTTGAACACTTCGAGTTTCTCACTGGGTTATGTCTGTATGTTATCATGAATAACAGAACCAGGGTATTACAGTATCTAACTGTGTGTGGAGTGGGTTACACTGTAGATTGAAGAGTGCCACCAACAACAAAAGTTTTACAGTCTTGACAAAATACATTTTTGAAATGTATAAGGTTTGGAAGTAGTCTCGGATATGTATAGAGGTAGATTTTACTCATGTTTTTACATTGTTTGGCTAAATTTCATTTACAATTTGCAATGGCTCCACTTTTGACGCAGGTTACAGTTTGCTTTGTACGTGATTTGAGTGTAGCACATCATTTTTACATGATTCTAGTGAAAGTATTGAACACAAAGAAAAATGTTTGACTTCCAGTGTACTAGTAACTTTACATGATTATTTTATTAAATTCAGAGCACTGTAATTTATGGTAAACCTTTTTTCTACCTGTTTTAGATACTACTCTGGCAATTGAGGTTTCAGTTTACTAAGATAGACACAGACTAAAAATATTGTACTTCAATGTGGTAAATTATACAAATAGGTGATAGCTATGACTCTGTTGTGCCAATCCAATCAAGGTACTTTAAAACATTGGAAGTCTCAAAATGTATACTGCAAGACCACAGATGTCATACGAAATGACACCGTGCTGTGAGTACAATTAAACCAACGTTCTTTCAATAGTTAACAAAGCTATATCAAAATGTTACAAAAAATATTTTAGTTTGTTTCTGTCTTAGTAAACATGACCTCGGTTGCCTTAGTAGTATTTTGATGATGAATTAGATATGATGACCTGGGCATGCATAAGACAATGCAGTCTGTTTGAATCGACTCCTTGGCAAAAAAACTCAAACTACATGTGGTCTTAAATTCAAGCCTTAAATTTGATGAATTCATTTACCGCTGTTTATTTTCTTGTTCAACTTATCAACTCAAATTATCATTCATGTAAAAGTACGAAGATTTCAAAGTAATACATCTACAGTGATGAAAAATGTATATTTTGTGGGATTGCTGAAACAGAGTCATAATAAGAGGTTATGTTTGATTTAAATGTCAATTATTTATTTTGATAATGCTATTAAGGAGTTGTCATGACAACTCCCAGTGCTTGCTCTTCTAAAAGAAGACCTTTAGTGAAATTTATTTAAATGTTTTATCATTCTAGGTCTGATATAAGTCTGAAATCTTATTGAAGGTTGTCATGGAAACAATATCACTTTTGTCCTGGTAGCTGTAACTTTTCAAAAATTTTTAAGAAAAGAAAATGTTTGTTGAAAAGTACACAAAATCTTTAAATACGGACGGTGTTGAATCTGTCTAATAGTTGTTGATAAGACACTGTGCTGTCATTTGTGCCCTCTTGGTATCCTGAACTGTGAAATAATGGGAGCTTCAGTAAACGAAATATGTGTCTTAGTCATCAGAAGATTGTGACTTTGTTTGAAGTTTGCTAGGGCCTGATGACTAGGTGATAATACATGCTTCAGCAACACACACACACACACACACACACGCACGCACACACACACACACACACACACAACACAACATAATGTGTTGATGATAGGAACAAAAGTTATAAAAACAAAAGTATTTCCAGTTACAGCCACTGGGGCTTTCATAGTCTACTTGAACATTTACATCACAAAGTTTGTATTCTTTTCAAATATCTGTAGGACAAGTTTTAGTCTGTCTGTCTTTGTATATTAGGACAACACATCATTATAGTGCTGACACTTTCACTAAAAGTTTGACAAAAGTTTTTAGGCCCTAACATCCTGTAGTGACATTCATAGATTAACATCCCATTGTGACATGGCATCTTTTATACAATAGCAGTGTGATAAGTAAATTGTTTGTCAAAGCAGTGAGTTTATAGACAATTTGATCACATAATAATACTCCAGCAATATTGAATGTGGGGTCCTTGATAAATTCCACCCTAGTGGAGTGTAGGTTGCATCTTTTACCCTTTTAGGCCAAAGGGAGAAATGGGCACTAATTTGAATGTTCAGCGCCCTCAACGACACAACTTGGAGTCTAAACTTTTAGTGATTTGTGACAATTTTAATCATTTTTTTTTTCTGGATTGTAATAAATTTGTGTGTGTCACTGCCTATTGTTCACTACTCTATGTGTGTTGGTGTGCTTATTGTTGTCTTCTGTATCTCGGATAGTTCCTTGACAAGTGGTTGGTGAGCAGGGCGCCCTCACAGACTATGTAAAGAAATCTTTCATGAACATTTTGAATATGCAAATATGATACTTTACAGGTCAAATGAAGTGAGCTCTCACAAGTTTTGATTGATCAGTGTTATTGAAAAATAGTGTCAAGGAGATAGTTGTGCCCCAATTATTCTGCTATATAACTTTCCAAGCACAAATTTGCTTAGTGTCTTTTAAAATTGTCCCAAAATTTGATCTCAATGAACACAAATACTTCAGTAAATCTAAAAATATTTCCACACAACCTGCCAGAACCTTTGAAATTTACTGATAGCCCCCAGGTGTGACCTAGTATGTATTGTCATTGTACCATGATACTTGTATCCTGAGGGTGGAGGTGACCTTTAACCTTCAGTCTTCAGTTTGCCAAAGGTTGGGTTCATGACAAGACTGGACTTGTTACCACATATTCAAGCTTTGCTTTTTTAAAGCACCAGGAATGCTATTTGTTGGAGTGACACAACACATTTTATACAAAGGGGCAAAAAGTGAGTTTACATGTTGTGTCCGTGGTACTTTTCAGGTACTTTGGGATTATTGGGGTGACAGTTTTAAAGGGGATATAGGCATGAAGTGTAAATTGGTCATATATGATTTTGTGGTGGGGGTGGGGAGTTATGACATTTGTTGATAGATAATGGTCTGTTTATGCATTGCCCTTTCATATCAACCTACGGGAAGATTGTGAACAGGAGACGCCAATTTTCAGACTTGGCTGCACAAAAAGTAGACACCTTTAGGGCAGCATGTACTAGTACGGCTTTTCAATGAAGGTATCCCTCCCATGGCAAACTTATTGTGTAGATAGGATGTAAGATTTACCCTGCCTTTCAGTACCTAAAAGAATGGAATGTATAAAAGTAGTAGTTGAATAGGTCAATTGATTCTCCAGAAGTGTTTGTGGTGATGTATCATGGCTACCAGTATTTTACAGTTCAGGCATTGTACTTCCATGGTTGATGATATAAATATAACCTATGTACAATACAGACTGAATGAAACACTGATTGTGATTGTGGACAAGTTAATCCCAAGCTAGTGTGAAGAGGATTTCTTAGTCGAGTACACTGAAACCAGGCAACGAATTTCAGGAGATGGCTTCTTCCACATGAAAGCCAATATTGCTAGAAGACCGTCTGTAGTGGCAATGTGATGTTGCCACCTAGCAACAAGGGGGAATACAGCAAACACATCTTACTTCTATATCATCATACACCCCAAGTAGTTGTGGAAGTATACTGTAAAGGGTTATCTTATATGTATACCATTATAAATCTAGGCCAGGGGTATAAATCTATAAGCATTCATTCACTCACAGAATGGTACATTATTATTATCATCCACCCTAGTCATTCTATTGATGTTGAAATTGTCTTGGCTATGGCTTCAGAACACAACATGTGCACCATTGTACATGACTGTCATCACAATAACAGATTAGCCTTGCTTGCAGATGGAGTAAGTTGGGACTCGATTCTGACGTCCTTTTCTTTTTGTTTGTGGACGTCAGAATTAAGAAGAGTACTCCATTTGCAAACAGGACTACTACTAACAGGTATACCACACAACTAGTTTGAGAAAGGTTTGAGGTTATTATGTGATTGATTAGACTATCTTTAAATTTAGAAAATTAGAAGCTTGGTAATGGTATATCTCCATCTCATTAGTCTGATTGCAACAAAATTGAAAATTGTGAACGTTAACCATGACCCACAGACAAGGAAACAGCAGGTCAGCAACCTGTCTTTTCTTTGTCTGTGCATGACCAGAGTATGTGTACACACACACACACACACACACACACACACACACACACACACACACACACAGAGTACATACACAAACTATATATATATTGTCAGCTGCCAAATAGCATTTATTATTTCTTGTACTGTTGTCTGTAAATGACTCTCTTCACAGATGGTGACATCTTCTCTCATTGTCATTACGATTTGAATTATATACATGGAACCTACATACAGGAACAGTATGTTTGTAATGTTGTAACTGTATCCCTGGTTACATGAAATCTACATAGCATATATTGAACGTTTCAAACACTAATTCTTGATATGTGAAATAGCATTTTACTCCCCAGGTGTGTGACAGCAATAGCAATTCTTTGCTTAGTTGATTGACACCAGGACTTGCACTCGACATGCATTAGAATTGGCATACATTAGACTATGTCCACATTATTGTGTTGTTGTTTTTTTGACTGGTGTAAAATGCTATTGCAGGTACCGAGAATTGTATCCATGGGTTACAAGAAATCTACATATTGTATATTTCTTGATAAGACAACAATGAATTCACATTGTTATTTTTTTTTAATGCTGTATGATGCTCCACTTTTCAGCATGATATCTTCTTAGAGTCAACAATTGATTTGACTTAGTCATACAAGAACTGTGACTGAACCCCTCCTGCATGTGTAACCAATTTCATTTGCTGTGATATTATTTAATAGTATACAGAAGTAATACATTTGACAGCTAGCACAACACAATACTATCAATACCTTTCTCACAAGATGTTCTCTGTGATCTGTGTAGATGCCAAGAGATCATGGCTATCGTTAAGAATTAATCTTGGGCCATACACAATACAGTTAGATTATAAATCATTGAAACCTATTTGACATATTGAAGAATCCCAATGTCACAATTCCTCCAATTTTTTTGTGTATGTCAGAACATCAAAATATATGACTTGTACAGTATAAGAATACTTGGGACTATGTAACATATTTCTGATAGCCACAATGATATTTTATAGTGCAGAGGGTACTAAACTTACACTCTTTAGGGGCAAGATTTGGGGCTTTACATGTTGAGTTTCTGAAAACTTGTAGAGATTGATAAAATCGGTATTGTTCTTACAGTAGTATATTCTATACGTGAAGTCTGAGAACAGCAATTTGGATTTCATCATTTGGATCAATCACATAGTTTTTGGTTCTATACATGTTCGCACTCACAAAATTGGGAAGTAAACGACACCAGTTATATATTTGTTGAAGGTTGGCTTCAAAACTGTGATGGTCAAGGGAATTCTTGTGTTTTGATAAATCTTTCAATTCAGCTGATAACTGCAATTTCACAAAACCATTCTCACTCACTCAGAACTGAAGTAAAAATACAATGTTTGTTGTATTGATAGTATTGTGTTCTTCACATCACTGTCGTAAACTTATACAATGATACCCCTTGAACCCAAACATAGATATGCACATAGCAGTGTCTACTCTACTGACAGACCAGCTGCCTGTCTCCTTTTAACAAACTCTTACATGTGTACCTTGATCTCAAAGTGTGCTGGCTACATGACATTGTACAAAACAGAAGCAATAATATATAATAGTACAATGGACAGAATTCCATAATCAAGAAATAACACCTTTTGTCCTACAACACATAGACTTCATCGACAGGAAGTATACAGCATCACTGAATTTCTTCACAGCTTTTATACGTAAGATTACACTTGAGAAGATAGTTTTTCTCAATTTCTCTGTAAGTTGATTACAATCAGTGATTATTTGTTTTTTAGATGTAATTAAAAGTTAAAGTTTCAAGGTAAAATTCATTTCAATGTAGGAACAGTTGCATCAGCAATAAAATAGTTCCAATTTCAGTGTAAGCAAGAGTGAAGACACGACTGAAACAAAGACAAAGAATTTAGGTAATGTTTTGATCATATGATGAATATGTATTTTAATTAAAAATAATTCTTTGTTGACAACACAGCTGATATATGAGAACCTCACGATGTTTTTTCCACATAAGCACGACATACATGCAAAAAACACGTAAATTCTATCACATTAGATTCTAAGAGCTAGTACAGTTTAGTCTTTTCATCCCATAACAAGCACAGAAAATTCATAAATTTGTAGAGGAAATTCATATTTGTAGTAGACTGAGAGGAATATGAATAACACATAGTTACTAGAATTCAAATTTGATGTTGTTCCTACTCTTTGATCTCCCAAAGAAAACAGTCTGTCATAGTTCATATGACTGAAATCAATATTCATCAATATGTGAACTTCATCAAACCACATGGTTAGTATACTTCATTCTCTTGGAACATTTCACAACAATACACCCTATATCATGTAGATACATTGTTAAGTTATTAAAAAAGATCACAAAGTTATCTAGAATACATCAGTTGATAAGAAAATAGGATGCCAGTCTGGGTACACATGTAAGATAAGTTGCAAAGAGACTGCCAATTAATGGCTCTAATCTAAACTGAAATCATAAATTTGTTGCTGCTGTCATATAAACAGCATCAATATTCATTTCTGCCCTTTTTTTACTGTCTGGCAGATAGCTGCTCAAACAGTTTTGGGTCTTGGCAGAATCGACACTGCGAAGTGCATATCGGGTTCTTCAGAGCCAGGCCATTCTCTTGCCAGACATCGACGATGGATTTGACAAACCCATCGATCATCTCGGAATTATGGAATGGTGTTGGTGCAATCCTCAGTTTCTCTTCACCCCATGGGACAGTAGGGTAGTTGATGGCCTGCACGTAGATGTTATGCTTATTCATCATATCGTTGGCAATGCTGGTACACTGCTCAGGATTTCCAACCTATGTAAAACAGAGATGAGATTGTTTAAGATGTAAAATATACAGACGTCCCAGGGATACAAAATTGTACTATTTCTTTTATATATACAGAACAAACAAGAGGGAAAAAAACACATAGTACAAACACTTTAAACATCCAATTATACTACACTTAATTTGCAACATCTGATTTGGATCTAAATTCATTTGTCAGTTTTTCTATATCCTTCTTAAATTTTTTCCAAAAAACTTTGAAATATTCCAAACTTGTTCCTCTTCATATATATTTATTTTGTTATAATAAGTGATTAAATCTACAGCAGTTGTAAATGGCATGTATTAAACTTGAAAGTCCCAGCCTCTACTTCAGTTGTCATATTTGCCTAATATTAACAATGATGGCCTTGGTTCATCAGTACCCACGTATACAGATCAGTAACTATGTACGGATTGGGGTAAAACTTACATGGATAGGAATGATGTGACTAGGACAGTGTACCACTGGTAGTCCAACAACAGTCAGTTTACTTCTCAGTTCTCTCACATTCTCCTGGTGTTTACGACGTAATTCTTGCCCTTCTGGTCCACTTAAAACCTGAAACAGGGGGAACAAATCAACACTTAGTCTTTCAGAGCAATGTACCTTAATAACTTACATGTGTTCATGATTTGTTGGCAACAAACCATAATAGAAGTGAACAGGTCTGTGAAAAAAAGCATTACATATCGTACAAAGGTTTGCAATACTTAGAAAATCAGCAAAGTGTATGCAAAACAGACTGGCAATGTAGTTAATGGCAATAACTCAATTACATGAAACCACCACTGTTCTGAAAGTAGTACATCCAGTACGTAAGATTTTGTAATTACTGCACATCTAAGTTTTGTTATTTGTACTGCCATATTTAACTCACACTGGCCAAGTCTTGATGACTGAGTGTAAGACATCAATAAAATTATATTTTCCACATAATTCCATGTCCATATAACTTATCAAACTATTCAAATCATAACAGTATATTTACTTTTCAGTATTATTTCTCTCATAAACATGTTGTTCATTTATTTATGTGTTATATCCTATAAATATTAAAAGCTTTGTTTTGTCACAGCCTGGGATTACCACACAAGCTCAGATAAGTGATTAGGGATCACATACCAGATGTTGTCAGGGGATTTTTTTATTTATTTGTTATCAGTTTCATTTGATCTATGACATCATACAGAATCCCCCCCCCCCCACTCATCTATGGTACTGCATTTCTTCTGGGGTTTGTATCAGTAGACAAGATAGCATGACTCATATGACCTGACCAGAACCCTGACCCCCTCCCCCCCCCCCCCTCACCACCACCACCACCACCACCACACACACATACGTTATCAATTTATGGTATCGCCTTTCAACTGGGGTTGCTATCAATGGTGTCAACACTTGTGCGTAGACAAGATGGTACAGCTCATGATCATCAATATAGGAAACCTGACCAGAACCCTCCCCCCTTCCCCATCCACCCTCAAATTATGGTATTATACTTGTGTGTAGACAAGTTGACAACATATTGCAACTTGTATGATGCTCAATATAGGAAACCCGACCACAACCCCTTCACACACACACACACACACACACACACACCACCCCACCCCCACACAACTGAATTACGACATCACATTTCAACTGTTGGTGTTCAATCAGTTGGTATCACACTTACATGTATGCAATATGGTACAACTCACATGATACCCAACATAGCAAACCTGACAACAGCAATGATATCAGAGAAGACAATAGATCTTTCTGAGTTTATAAATTACAGTGCTGGGGCAATGGTCAAGAACTTGTCAGACAAGACTAAAGATTAGGTGAGTGATGTATAACCTGTTTGAACTGCCTTGTAAGGTGTGACACGTTTGTGGTTATTTTTAATGTGTGATGTGATTGTTATATAAATACAACAGTGTGATTCTCTTGTGACACACAGGCACTGCTGGTATATTGTTTTATGTTTTATTATTAATATTGTGAAGTATTAACATGGAGGGATTACCTCTGTCATATTAATCTTCTTTGTTGAACACCACATGTTTCCATTCTGTATTACACTGACTACTTAATTAGACAACTTTTAATCAACACACACACACACACAAGCAGTGATATAGAAAATGAAATTATACCATCCATACAGCAGATCATTTTACACAAAGTACACATCGACAAATAAGACATTTACTTGCGATTTCCTTACCTTGATCGCAGCCGAGGCTCCTGCCAAAACCATTGGTGGTAATGCCGTGGTAAAGATGAAACCAGCAGCATAGCTACGGATCATATCGATCAAGTTAGAACTTCCAACAATGTATCCACCAATGTTACCAAAGGCTTTGCCTGTAAAAAAAAAATAGGGACAACTCATCAATCTATTAGCACTAAGTAAATCAAAAGAAACTAACAAGCTGTGGAAATTTTCAAATACATGTACAGCTTCATAAATCATCAGAAAGCAAACTCCTTAATACGGTTTTTCACTTATCCTACTCAAAAATTATAGCTCACAAAGCAGACACAATGACAATTCAATTTGTCATGTGCTGTAATCAAATCATGGTGTACACATACGGAATACTCTGTTTTTTTTATACTTGGGTATTGGCTATCATTGTAATTACCTAGAGTTCCTGAAATGATATCAAGTTTATCCAGCACTCCATCCCTTTCAGCGATACCAGCTCCATGGTCACCATACAAACCAACAGCATGAACTTCATCCACAAATGTTAGGGCACCATAGCGATGAGCTACATCACACAACTCTTCCAATGGACACACAGCTCCTATTGACAGATTCAAAATGAGACATAGTTTTATAGGAAGATAGTTAGAATTTGCCTTTCTTGATGCATCTATATGAGACCAACTGTGGTTTCTATATAGGGTTTCTGTGGACACAGTTAACTTGCTGCAGAAACACGCAAAATTTGCTACAATGCAGCAAGGACATTATGTCAAAATCAACACTTGCATAATATTACATACATGTATGCATTACCATTTCAATGTTAAATTCTATCTGTATGTTTACATTTTTACAAAGTACTAGTATATGACATATGTCATGTAATGTACACCAAAAATGATATCAGAACTGGTGGCAATATACTATCCTTATATATATATATATATATATATATATATATATATATATATATATATATATATATATATATATATATATATATATATATATATATATATATATATATATATATATATAATACACTGCATGTATATACAGTATGGAGTACAAGCATACAAGTTTTTACTATGAATTATCAAAATAACGGTTATTCATACTTTACTACCAATATAAATTTGATTTTATACAGCCCATGAAAAAATACTGGTGTGCTTACTTGTTTGTGGTAAGCAGGAATGAGAGATGACATTTATGCAAAGACATACAATGTAATTAGTGTCAGTAACTCATCAGAGCATAAACATATTCACAGGAGCCTGGACCCCATGACTGTTTACTGATGGAACACAACACATTATAACATTGAGTTTGACTGATGCTATTACATTATAACTTCCACAAATATAAACAAACTGATAAAAGGCATGTGTTGTTGTTTTTTTGTATCAGTTGTATTGTTGTTTTTACCTAATTTTGTCTTTGTGTTAAGTCTTTCCTTCATTCAAGTAAACGCACTGGTTTTTTTTTTTGCTGTCTGTATCTGTTCTACTAGACTCTGAATCAGAAACACCACAAACTTAAGTTGAAACGTGACATCTTGGTGAACTCAACATTTTATATGTGTTTTCTTTATCGTCATGACAACACTTGGACTCACCTGTCATGGAATGCACAGTTTCAAAGGCAACAATTTTAGGTTTTGACCTGTCTGATTTCTTCAACAGTTCTTCCAAGTGAGCTGGGTCATTATGACGGAATACAAACTTGGGAACACCACTATTCCGTATACCTTGTATCATGGAGGCATGGTTGCCAGCGTCCGAATAAAACTCCAAACCTATCAAATTAAAAAAAAGTCCCAATATACATGATATTGTATTTATTTATTGAGCAATAAACCCACATTTGTGAAATGGAAATACTAAATGTACAACATAGTGTTTTTTGTAAGAGATACAAAAACCCAAATAAAAGGGGGTTGGGGCTATGCATATTCCTTATTCAAGACAGGAACTGTATTGAAATGAGGCATATATTATGCAGAAATAAATTCTCAGTCATAACAAGGGACACACAGCCATAACAAAACACATACACACACACCCAACAAAACACATACATACATGATACATACATGTACATACATCCATCCATCCAGCCATACATACATAATACCTGCATACACACATGCACAAGCACACACACACATGTGCGCGCACATGCACACACACACACACACACACACACACACACACACACACACACACATGGACAATCACAAATCAAAAACACTTCAGTGAACATGTTTCACCATGAGATCTTTTCTACTCTCCATACAACAGAACATTACATATTTACTTTCAGAAAACACTCATCCTTACCAGGTAGGTTTTTAGCCAGAGTAAACAGAGTTGAATCATTGGCCACAAAGCATGAAGTGAACACCAACCCAGCTTCTTTCTGATGCAGATTTGCCAACTGTTTCTCCAGCTTCTCATGATAGGTAGTATTACCAGAGATGTTTCGAGTTCCACCAGCCCCAGCTCCTCGTTTCAATAAGGTTTCACTGTTTTCAAGAAAAAGATATTCCAATTATTACTTTCTGTTTACCTTCTGGGCTTGGAAGCAATTTGTTATGTCCTGTACAAGGAGGAAAGGTTGTCATTTCTTTATTTTAATAGCAAGCTTGGTTCGTTGAGAAAACTATATCAGTGCATGAAACAAGGAAATTTCAATGCTGAGACTTGACATGAGTATAACGAAATGATTTAGTTCAAGAAGACAAGTCCAAGATTAACTAAAAAATCAGTATTTATTTAAAGTACCTGACATTTCAGCTGTAAACAGTACAGACAACCTTATTCAAGGGCTTGGTGTATAGTAAAAACACTGTACTGAACTACAATTCAAAGTGGAACCTTTAATACTAAAAGTCTTTAATACTGTGATATTTCGATTTTGTTATTATAATTTTTTTAAATCTTTGTTGTTCAACTTTCACAAAGACGGTGACCATTTCTTTTTTGTTGGAAAACACAATGTCTGGTATTGTCCACAAGCACACAATAAAAGAACCAGTCCGTCACACCAATGATCAACCCATTCATTTTACTGATACTTTACATTCTTTTTTTCCCTTTTTGAATGTTTATATACTGCTCTATGGTGACTATTTGTCTTTCCTGGCCACAATACAGTGCACTGTATACACTAACTAGCCAATCAAATATAGGTATCCAGACATGTCCCACTGGTTCCCATGGAACACATTAACACTTCACTTCTACTTTCAAACATCTGACCATACACAATATCAGTTCATTCCTAAGCACTTTCCCTTTGTCACCTTTCATACTATTATATTTGTGTCTCTATTCAGTGCACTGTTTGATCAGGGCGGAAATGGCTCATACTTGCTGGTACTGATAATGTTGTCATGATGGGAGGGCAAGTCTTTGATATCATAGTTCTATTCATAGCTTTACTCTCTGACAGACATCAGTTTGTTTGATTTAATATCACAAACTGCAGACATGTCACACATGGTGTATACCTAATAATCTGATAAAAGTCAACAGGATATTAAACTGCAAAACAGCTTGGAT
This sequence comes from Glandiceps talaboti, assembly GCF_964340395.1. Taxonomy (NCBI): domain Eukaryota; kingdom Metazoa; phylum Hemichordata; class Enteropneusta; family Spengelidae; genus Glandiceps; species Glandiceps talaboti. The sequence goes on from NC_135549.1 coordinate 29,010,507, forward strand.
ACACTCATCTGATAAACAATTATGTTTTATATATCAATTCAGGCCTCACTTTTATGTTCACCAGGCAACCACACAAGCATGAGATAAATTGGTGATTACATGTTACATGACTGAACATTTAATATTGCTTTCTCTTTTAACTATGATATACACACAGGAGAAAAACTCTGGCCTTAATATAACTAATGATATTACAGCAATGTATAGAACAGACAATAAATTAGTTCAATATAGTAAAAGCTTGTCTGTCAATGTTATATTTGTCAGATTAATAACCTTTTACCTCCTATATCATGTTGTTGTATGTGACTAATTTAATTTGACAATTTTCTCTTTCTGTTATGTTTACCTTAGGATTTCTGAGTTTCCAAGTTGCAAGCATTCTCTCACTTTAATATCAAGTTTTACCTTTGACTTATATCCAAATATTGACAGTACTGCTTAGGTTAAAGGTGACATCATAGTGCAAAAAATGTCTGCTACTTCTCAGATCAGGTTTCAATTTCACTTAAAATATTTCATTTTTCTAGCTGGAGCTTTGTTTAAATCATCTTTCTACCAGGGGGATATTTGTTTGTACACAAAACACTACAAGCTTGGAAAAACAAGATTAAACAACATACAAAATATAACAAAGTTGAACAAAAATGTGGATCAAATCTGTCACTGTAAAGTCTGTGATCTTTGACTTACTTGACAGCCTCAGTGACAGCAGGGTGACGACTCATGGCTAAATAATCATTACTGCACCACACAGTGATATTTTCTCCAGCTTCTCCATCTTTCTTAACTTTGGAAAACTCCTGAGCATGCGGAAACTGAGTTGCATCTCTTTCTAACTTCCTGAACACACGGTAGGAATGGTCCGCTTTCTTCTTCTCAATTTTTGCCTTGAAGAACGTGTCGTAGTTAAAGGTACCATCATCTGTGTAGTGAAATGTATAAATAGTCATTCATGCTGTCAGGAGATGAACATACCAGTATCTATAACATGATGGTATATACACTGTTAACAGATGCAGATCACTGACTCCCCAACTAGGATTACATCCAAAATATTTGAATGAACTCACAAATATTCTCAAACTTCCGAGTATTCTCAAATTTCCATTTGTGCTTTGTTATCATCGCTGTACATACCAGATTACATGACATTATTACAAAATGTATATCCATATTATTACTCCTGAACCCCAAAAACTTTGAATACCACAGTCTTGCATTACTGTCGTCTTACCAGCATGACCACAGGGGTTAAATATCACTCGCTTGTTCACAAATGACCTTTTCTATATCTATGCCAAAATTTGGATCCCCATATTCTGGTTAAATGCTTGCAAAGGCTCTACTAGCTACAAATGAATTTCCCACAAATGACATGTTAGTTTTGGTAGGTAATGTAATCAATTTAAAACGCCAATGTTTAAATGCCATGGTTTTGAATTCAAACTATCTTTATCAGTGGAGCCATAAGGATTAGAATATATATCGTTATCATTTATTACTCAGGGCTTTTTTTTTCTACAGCTCCTCTCTCAGACACCTCTAAATCACACATATATTTAAATCCTTAATTTGATACTGGGCTTGTACAAAAAATGACACAACTCATAAGTATAACACAAAATATGAAAAATTCCGGGTCTGTCATCAAAAATATACCTTGCACTAGTTCAGCTGGTGATGGCTCCTCAAACTTCACCTTGGGTTTCTCAGACACGGCAGCCTGGTTAGCCAATGGTGTTACGGGAGAGTTGGGAATGATGGCCTCTTTCAGGGAGTTGAACACTTTCTGGGTTAACGAGCCACTTTTTGAACTTTCACCTGCATGATATTCAAATGAAGTTAATGACTACCATGTATTATCACAAACCAATTATAATGAACATCATACAGTACTGAAATCGGCCCATGATATCACTACATCTGTGTTATAATTAATTTTTTCTCAAAACCATATTATATTTATATTTTTTTCTCTCAGAACCATATTGTCAATACATGTATCTTATAATATCGGATATTGTATATTTGCAATCAACACCACATTGTAAAATATCTGGGGATATGATTTCACTGGTTTCCAATATCTCATTTTTTTTCACTGTAATTAAAATGTAAAATTTCATTACTACTGACAACTATTGGCACATCCATTTTGTATTGTATAGAACTAACTATATGACACTCGTTGGAAATATATTTTTTTATTGGGAGTTAATCTAATTTTGTAAATTACTGTCATTACTGCAATGTTTTTTTAATTAAATAAAATTATTTCCAGCACGAATTTCACTAATCAATTTTTCACATTTTCTAAAAACTGCATATTGCTTTTAAAAAAAATTAATTTCTCCAGTTGTTTTTTCCATTAGTAAATTTCTACAATGCTCTTTTATCTTTTGCTTCTAGGTAAACATTGACACAATAAACTATTTAAACACATACTTCTAATTGTCATAAAATCTTATACAGGTCATGACCCCTTGACCCTCATCATGTGACTTGTACAACAAGAGTTCTAGATGGTTCTATGCATGCCACAGTATTGATCCAACACGTATCATATTATCATATCAACACAGAACACCAATCAATATTCTTTGACCAAAGTTTACTATATCTGTCTATATTCCCATTTTATCTGCACTCAATTATTCAACAACCTAATCACATTCAAGATATATTATATGCTATCCATCCTCATACCTAGCATGGTTCCATCCTTACTGACGTCAGTTGCTATGGATGATGCCTTGGTTTCCGTAGCAACAGCAGCATTGCGAGGATGAAGCTGATGAATAGCTCTCATCTGCTCCTTAGCCTTATCGATCACAGAGGAACCTATAATACAAATTGATTGAATACATTATGGCAAATATCGCATATGACTTGCTATAGAAACAGGGCTGTATCTTCAATTACTCATACTGAAATACACATTTCCTTACTTTTAGCAAGATTCCAATTTTCATTATATTCCTGTCCAAGAGCCTTGATGAATTCTCAACTAATTAAAACATCAATGTCAAAAAAAATATCTCTATTTTTGAAGAGATAGAGGAGTAATGCTATCTTATTTTACTGGTGAGGGTGGGGGTACATGTACTTGTGTACAATGCTGTTCATTAGCTGTTCAATACAAACACACAATTTGACAAACCTCTGATACACAGGTTTCAATGCAGCTTTGTCGTCTGAAAAACATTTTCTAAGGACTGCCTATGAATCCACATTGTTAGTGAACCAAACTATGCTTGAGGCATCAAAAAAATTATGTCTGATCAAAGCATTCACAATTTATGAAAACTCATCTGATTGATGGAAATTAAATTACATTATTATTTTCGCAAATCAAATACGGCAAAGGACTTACCAGTGATTTCATCCCCCTCTCTGATGACATCTCCTTCAATGACATCACTACACTGCTTCACGTATTCAGTGTTGGCCAGGAAAGGACACTTTCCATACACAGGGCATTTACCACCTTCGGCTAATAGGTGAAAAACAAAACATGTAAGAATACATTATACCAAAGATATCGCTTCAAATATAAGGTTTGATTTATATATTTCTTTTCCGACACACTGACAAAAACATCATGGCAAACTCTGCCTATGGCAAATTCAGCCCCTTTTCTGATATTTTAAAATGCTGATACAACATTACTAGTAACAGCAGTGAAGTAAACTGAATTTTTACATAATCTACTTTAAGGTAGCATGCACTTCACAGAGAAATTTCCCTGAAAATCAAAGTTCTACAATTTTCTACAAATTTTGCAACATTATGAAAGCTTCTTACTTGACCTTTTGCACAATAAACAGATATTTTGGGGTTGACTCTCTTGTTTCCAAGGAAATTGTCAATCTTTTATTTTCCCATAGAGTTATTGAACATGGTAGTCAGCAGCGGCCATATTGGATTCTAAAATTTTTATTTAATTTTGAGCTCTATATAAAAAATATGTATGGTGACCTCAGAGTTTTTTCATTAATTTTAACAGAGAATAGGTTGACAATGGTAACAGCAAAAGTTTTAAGAGTTTATTTCCGAGGCACATTCTATATTAAAACTTTACAAAAATGTCAGCAGGACAACTTATAAAAACTTTTATTGACTTGAGTACATTGCAGTCTAGACCTTATCACTGCAATGTACATGTAACTAATCTGCATACCAGACAAAACTTAAATTTATGTTCTATTTGCAGCACTATTTTAATTTATACAAAAATGCACAAAACATTTACCAACACAAAACACTGTTACGCACAGGTTGCTTTCAGTGTCACTGTCCTTGAAAACATCAGTATCAGGGATGAAATCTGGACTATTTTACATAACAAGACAGTATAACTGTCAATTAGTATTGCAGTGGAATGTATAATGGATTAAGTCTGACTTTCATTGAGAAACTTTGCAAGGGTCCCCACACCACTGCTACAATACAGGGAAAAGTAATTAACTGAGTGTTATCATGTTTTCTCCTTTGTTTAAGACATGAATCATAGCAGACATTCGACTGCATCATGTGTACAATACTACATTTGTACTCCTTGGAAAAAGGTAATCAGTATAACACGTATAAATATGTACATTCTCATTAGACAGAAACCCACATGTCCATGTTACCAGACAGAAAGATAATATGTATGCAGTTTAGACAGAAATGCAAATATTTTGTTGTACAGACAAGTAAAGACTAACGTATATACGCTTTATTGATGTCCAACTCCCAAGTCAAGTTTTCAGACAGGCAGACACTAAGAAATACGTAAACTTTTAAAACAGATATTGAAATACTTTATTGCTTCTTTTTTTTCAGACAGCAGATGCACGACTACATATAAGCTATATCTTACTGTATATTACAGGGGCACTGGCTGAGTTTAGACGATTTTAGGACACAATTTTTGTTGCCCAAGAAGTGTTATATTATTGTACATGTATTCTACTTACTGACGCACACTCATTCGTTACTTGATACTGGTATAACTCAATCCTGGTATTTAGATATAAATTATATGTAATATATATGAAAGATTTGATGACATAATTGTTGGTATGTATCAACAAATCTTAGGAAATCCCTGTCATTACATGAACAATGCATGAGTTGGATGGTTGGTAAAAAGTGACACGTCATGGCTAAATGAATTGTTGTAAACACTATACTTGATTACTTTAGCCATCGTTTTATGTAAAATATTTTGTATTACTAACCAAAGTAAAAACCATCTAAACTCACCCTGTGCCCCTTTTAAGTATGGCCTTTTCAGATAAACTCAGTGAGTAACATCAGAATGCCCACTGTGTTCAAGGGGTAAAGAATGACAAATTGAATGAGATTCCGCAATAAATCCCTCCACATCTTTCTAATATCCTGCTGGTATTTCCAATCCATTCCGTGACAGATTTCCCTTCATTTATTACTACTATCCATTAACTCTATCTCTATATTCAGTTATTGATGTGATTATGAGTGTATCAATCAAGAGGAAAACACAGGCTTGTCAAGTTAATACAGTCTTTAGTAGCAGGAAAAGTACCTCTTAAGAAATTCTAGCTTAGAATGTACGAGTCAAATCTATTCGACCAATATAGTTACCACTCTGCTTTACAGCATACATGTACATTCTATGGCTATGCAATTATATTTCAAGCAATTGCTTGATGGTATTATCAGTATTCTGTTATTAATAATTTTTTTGTATAGATTAATGGACTGAACATCTGTGACACTCAATTTTATTATCAGTTTAGATATTAGTGAAGATAGTGAGATTTTAGATTTCAATCAGGGGCCACCGTCTCATTGAATGCACCATGTGATGGTTTCAATATTTCAATCTCAGATAATGACGACATTCTGAGTTTTTTTATTTTTTTCCTGATGTATACATCAGCTAACAAATTCACGAGATGGCTCGACTAACACATGATGTGGATTTCTCAAACCTGATTTCAGAGAACATTAGACCCATGCAATTTGAACAAAGTTCTCAGACTCTATATGCAATAATCTGTAAAAATTTAATTTCAAAGTTACCAAAAAAAATCTAGAGACCCCATCTACACAACAAAAGGTATAAATTGTCAAACCGGTGATTTTTTCATCATCTTTTTTTGTTTTCATGGGAAGTTGTGAAATGTTGTCGCTGGATGTGTTTTGACATATTGACAAATTTTATTTCTTATTTTTGAAAAATCTTAGCAACAATTTTCATAATTAAACACAAATGTAACAACTACAGGGCGACTTTCAAATTGAATTTACTTTTACTAATTAAAATACATGTATTCGAGTTGTTAACCATTTGGTTTTAATTCACTAAAGACATAAATGATGTCACAAAATGTTATTCACATCTTGAGTGAAACAAAGAGAAAAACCGAGATCAGTGACAATAAAATTCAACTTGAAAATATAAAGTAATAATTCCATCCGGTGTGTATTTTTGGAAAAGATGGCTGCTAGTTGTTCACAACTAGATACATGTATGTTGGAGAGAGAAGGCAAGGTGAAGGGCAATGTTGTCACTTCACACTCCATATAAGGAATACGAATCTTGTATTTCCCAGTCTCTGCATTGCATTTGTAAATTGTATCACTCAATTAGATTGATAATATCAGGACTTCTGATGTTATTGTCAGTCTTATACTGAATAAACTAGGGTGCACCATTCACAGTGGAGGGCACACGGTCTATGGTGCACAGACCAAGATACAGGAATTAGTAGAATACAGTGGTCTTTTCACTTTTCAGTGAACAAACACAAGTTGCTGATATGTAAATAGAGTATCTAACCCTTTTCCCATTCACTGTACTTCTTTATAAATGTTACTCCCATCCTATTACATTAAGCTACATGTACGTGTACCGCCAACCTAAAGACAAGCCAACAACAGGTCAATCAGAAGTCAGTAACCCATGTACAGTGCAGGTCACGATCTCTGAAATTCTATCCAAAATACTCTTCAGTTCTGCCTTTACACATGTATGCTATTACCATATTAAAAGAACTAGTAAATGAAGAGAGACTCACCTTCGACTTTGCCCTTATCAGCGTTGTTTTGCATGGTTGATGCATGTCTGCTCAGCATATTAGACATAATGGGGCAGCTCTCGGCATAGCTGAATAAAGCTGTTCCAGCCTTCTTGATGCAAGATGTTGGCACTTTGGCCAAGAAGGGACACTTCAGTCCTGTCAGTTGTGCCATCCTTCTGGTGTTTGAAACTAAAGTTCGATAGCGAGTTGAAGTTTGGTATCTGTGAATAAATACCAAATGATGAAAGTGTAGGAGACTACTAGAAAATGTTTGTTCTGGGTGCAAAAAACATGGCTTACTTAGTACATTTGTAGGTCTGTTTGTATATCACAACAGAAATTATTATACAAAGCATAATAAAAAAATTATTTTCATCAATATATGTTATTGTAACTTGATCACATGGATTATCAGTTATCATTATGTAAATACATATCGCAGGAGAAATTTGAAAAAATATTGAAAATTATCAAATTTCATAAAAGCCACACCGGATCACACTGAATATTATGCCAAATATAATTTACAATCATATTATTGCTAAGATTACATGCATCTGTACGGTCCATCAAGTCTTGTTACATACACATGTAAAGAGACTATGATGAATTGGATTGTGTCTACTGCACAACAACCACAATATTTGAGGTTTTTTGTTTCATACGTTAAAAGAAGTATGACAAACAACAAATCATTCTTTTGTAATTATACCATTTAAATACTCTTCTGATATGAATATAATGATATATATATTTTACAAAGAACAATGTTACAAATAGAAATACCCAGAATAGAAGCATTTTACAATTCAATAGCATAAGTGACTACATGTATTAATACTGAACAAATCTATTTTTCCACTATACATATCACTAAAACTAATATAGTAATAAGAATATTATTTACAGACCTTGGTAGAAAGAAGTGTTTCACTTGCTTCACAATCATATTTGAACTACTACCCTGATTGAGAATGTTTTATAATCAAAATGATCAATTTTATTAACACATGACTGCAAGTTTAAATTTTAAGCTTCCATCTGCACATTGTGAACTGTATCACATGATCATGACAGCATATCGTGTGTACATGTATTTGCATGAAGGGCGGTCTGACCCTGTGGTGATTTTCTTGCAGGCACTGCTATTACTATACCATTTCAAACAAATGTCTTACACAATAGAAATGTAAATAGACTTAGTCATCACAAAGAATGGCTGTAACAATGTCTCACATGGGAGGGTCAGGGTACGGAGAGGTACCAATTCATTCCATTATGTTGTGGTCTACTACTACTAGTCTGATCATGACAAAACCCTAAATTTTATTCTCTCACATATTGAATGTTAGTAGTAGCCCTTATTCTTCCAAACTCATGTGAACTATCACAGTGTATATGTATAACATGATGGTCAATAGGTTTAACATGATAGGCATTCACGTGAACTGAAGAGGGTATGGATTCAGCCTCAGGTCAAGTGACATGTGATAAAGTGGTCCAGTTTCAACTAGTGTCACTCAGTGAATACTCGCTAGCACAGACTTAACTTTTGACACTCGAAAGACAAATTTCCACATCAACGCTTTTATTTTATGTGATGTCTAATACTATGAGTAAGATTAACTTAGTGATATGAAAGTTACTAGTACTGTGGAGTAAGCGTTTTGTCTTTAAAGTTAAAAGCACAATTTAGGCGAGTACATTTTGTATATGTATACTAGTATCTCTCATATTTCATTTTTCACTTTCTTTTTGCACCAAAATAATTCTTTTATGTTATGGGAATAAGAAGTTTTTACTTGACACACCCTTTTTTCTCCCAGATTAGTTCTGAAATCTTTACAAAATTGTTATATTTGTGAAGCAACATAATAAGTACATGTTACTTGTACACCTTGTTTCCCTAGTTTTATTAAGTGGGCGTGGCCACACTGCAAAATCAGAGTTTGAATGATGACTTGCAAAATGTTGATACTGCAATGAGGTGATCAGGGCATCAAGAAACGTGGACTTTATTCTAGTTTGATTATTCAGAGGTTAAAATATCTTTACAGGCAATGTTCTCCTTAGTAAAAGCAGAAATTAGCACCCTTAGGCTTTATGAAAAATTTGGAACCAAACTGACACTTGGCGCATTTCATATGTGAACTCAGCTGTACCTGAATTGTCATCAGTTTTATACTATAGCACTATTTGTATGCTGTAAGGACATAAACTAACAATGACTTCATATAACATGAACTCTGCTCTTGAGATATTTCTGAGAAGGTGACCTCCAACTCCAACATGCTCGGTTACAGACTTACACAAACAAACACTGATCAACAGATGTACACTTTACTTGGGTATATGCCACTTCCAAACATTCACTTGTTGATACTGGTACAAATGTACACATTCTCATAACACAAATTACATGAAATTATGAATTCAGGATTGAATTGGTACAATGTAGTATGGTGAAAAACTGAATGACCTTTACGCCGCAAGGACACAGGCTACTCTAGGGTGATCTGAATATTTTAAATAACCTTTAGTTAGAGACCTATTATATGTATGACCTTGCCCAAAATGCCGGTTCATGTCATTTTATTTTCAGTACAATGCATTCCTTGTCTGGTGAACTGCAGGTTACTGTTAAATTAAAAGAAGGCAATATACATTTGTAACTCGAAATATTTATAAGAATGTTCTGGTTGATATAATAGTAGTCTGTAAAATGTCACACCATACTATATCAGCTATCACTGGTTTCGAATCAGTGGTTGAGCAGCCTGATAGGGCTGGACAAGATGAGAGAATTATACAAAATGTATGATGTACACATGTAGAGTCTATACTACATGTAATAGTAGATTCTACATTATCAAAAGGGTAATTCACTCATCATTCAAAGTCTCTCTGTGTCTACATTTGTAGTTTGCCTATCATCAACGTTTGGGGTAAGAGGGCAAGGTACTGGTTACGTTACTTGGTAATTTTTGCTAAAGACTTGTTTGTCAATTTTGCTGGAAACAAAACTGCAGAACTAAGAAGTGACTAAAATGTCTGCTTGTATATGACCACAATATACTGAGTCTGGTCATTAGTAAAATTATTTAGTCTTTGAGAACTTGCTGAAGACTATAAAATCACAATTTTCTTGTGGTGAAAATATCAAGGTATACAGTATATTGTCAATGTCAGCAGTTGATGGACAGTCTTTAAATTAAATTGAGTCAAAATGATAACTATGATTTTTTAAAGATTTTTTTGTCATTCAAATACGAAAACGGTTCACTGATTTCACTTGAAACGTGGATGGTAAAGCACAAGTAAAATAAACAAACTTTGAGAAACTGACTTGCAGTTGTGTGTGCAATTTTTCATGATTTTTAAATTAGTACAATATTAATATACGTAAGGATAATGGATTGGTCATTGGAGATGAACAGTATATGTTTTGTTCTAAGAAAATTGAATCCATTTCTGAACATACATAGCTTTGGTGAGTGTAGTGGTGTTTTGTCTTGTCCATATCTGAATGGAGTGACACAATGTGGTGATGTAACTTGTTCATGAATGAATAAGAACTGACAACATTACATCCTTATCTGTGTTAGATATACTAATACTACACACACAAGACAAAAATAAAACAAATTACTAGTATCTGTTTCTGAATCTGACAGACTTCAGAAAATAGGATAGGTTGGTCAGAATTTTATTTTACTTCACATTTATTTTATTTTTTTTAAAATCACTTCGACCAAAAGGCAAGATACTCGTTGGTCACGTCTTCAGAAATAGTTGATGAGGTGTAAATGAAGACAATTGTGTGATTCGGAAGTAGACAAACACAATATTATGCAGACTGTGGTGTTGTAGGCTGAACAGACATCGTTTCTCTCTGGAATGTGATTTTAAATACAAGTAACCAAAAACAATCTTTGGCAAGAAAATCTACAAGGAAATAGAAGTAAATTGCCATAATTTCACCCTTTTGCATGGAAAAAATGTTCAGAATCTGCGGTTTAACTAGAGTCGGTCGGCTTATCAGGAAAAAACTATTTTTCTTTAAATTTTATTAGGCCACAGACCCTCTTTGGCCTAAGAAATGTTTGTCATTTTTTTAGCAGTATTCATTCCTGTACAGCTCTGCTAGACAAAAATGTACTTCAAACCATAATCAAACAACTAAATTGTCGCTTGCCTAAATCCATTTTTAAAAAGAAAATCTAACTAACTTGTAGTCAAGGCGCTGATTTGGGCGTGACCCGGAGCATCCCAAAATCAGGATTTGTGGGAAATACAAAATGTATCGCCAACCGTCTGCAGAGTACTAGTATTCGGCATTGATGAATCGTGAGGAAAACATACCGTTAGATAATATACAAAAGTGGTTGATATATAGCTGTCATTTTGTCACGACATTCGTTCAAGTCCGTTTAACGAGAGTGGAATTTCTACGAAACAAATGTACACATCCGGTTTCTTTACGAGTTTCCTAGTAAAGTGTACACCGTTAGGCGTTACTACACCTACACGGAAGTTCCTTGACTATTTTCTGACCATATTTCATGCCACATATTTTTGAACATCTTTCTTGTGGTTCTCCATTATTTGATAATTATTCGTCACTCTGTTCCCGTAACACTACATAGTTGTGGTAACATTGCAATGCCGGCCACCTCTTGATTTTATCGTCCATAGCTCAACGCTGTGAACGTGCGTGCTACGGTGCGCAGTGCACAGCTGAGGGAAGTCATCTCGTTCTATTTCTAGTTGTCTGGGTACCGGGTGGACGGCCATTTCGGTAAATTCATAACAAATTCACTGTCGGTTTCCCAACTTTTTCGTGAACTCGAATCAATGTAAATCTCACAACATGTGCTAATGTTACATGGCAAACGTTGCCTCATTTAAACCCCAGCCGAGCGAAGTTGAGAGTGGAACGTAGACAGACTCAAAATTTACACCCAGGCAGGTACAGAAAAATACACCAAATATACCCTCATGTCAACCAAACTTTGAATAACTGTGACTAAAAACGATCTCTAGCATACTTACATCAGTCTTCAAAAGGTATTCTCGGTGTTATTTTCGTGTTCTGCACTGAGAACGACTGCTGCTTTGGTCCCGTGCTCTTCACTGAGAACGACTAATGCTTACGTGAGCCAATCACCGGTTATGTTTGACCCGAAATGTACGTTCGTGACGTCAGAGTTTACACTGTTTTCATAACCTTCGCCATATCGATCCGAAGAGGGCGCTGTTTAATGCTCGTCCCTGGTACACATGGGTACACACACACTCGTGTAACTTGCCTGTGGTAGCACTAGTACACACGATGCTGGCGGCACATCCATGATCATGCTGGTACATGGTACTGGTGCCATTGTAGTTTGAGTTGATGCCATGGTATAGTGTTTTGTTTTGTTTTGTTTCGGCGTTACTTATGTAGACCTTTGAGAAGAATCATTCAAAATTTTAATTTGATACTGCCCGGCAAAGGCGATGACACCAGAGACAAATTTACTTGACAATGTCAGCATATTATTTTTAGCCCACAGTCATACCTGGGCATTTTTTTCTGTCTGAGTTCTTCAGCATTTTAAATGCTGAAGAATATTTTACTTTTGGCCTGCAATTGTTTTTAAATCCGCGCTCGAACCTCGCATAAAAAAGTTACCCCATGCTAGCAAGGATGAATCTGTCATCTTCCAGAAAATATATAGTCAAAATGTTGATAAAGACATGCGAGAAGGTATATATTGTGAATAGATGAAATAGTAATATACATTTTGCCTTAACGTACTCACAACAAGATATGGGTATATATGAGTGAAAACAATAAACATGTATAAACCATTCTACACACAGATATCGCCATCTCGAGCCAAATTTGATTCAAGGTTGATATATAGTTTGAATGTTGACATTCTTATTATTGGTCAATCTAGTTCTTGAGGCAAAATTCCGGAATCACAAAATATAAATCTTGAATCAAATTAGGCGATAGTGACCATAGCTCCAATAAAGTTGAAGAAAAGGTGTTTATTTAGGCCTTGGGTTCAATATTCAATACAACATTTTACTTTATTTCACGACATAAAAAGATATTATTTTAGTTAAAATTCCAGTAAATTAGAAAGTTTCAGTTCGTCGCAACAAACACTTCTTATTTTACTGGGTTCATCTTTCTTGTTACAATTCTCCTGTTGAACAGTCTGATGTCGTCTGCTAGTAATTCTGGTACTTCGAGAGCTGGAAAGTGGCCACCTCTTGGCATACGTGTATAACTAACCAAATCAAGATATATCTCTTTTGCCCAGGATTCAGGTAGGTGTCCGACCTCGTGCTTGAACGACGCGATGCCTGTAGGAACTCTACTTTGACGGCTGTAAAATAGAATAAACCAGAACACTCAATATTAGACTACAAACAATGGAAACTGATATGTTGGCAACTAAGATAGACACAAAGTAAAACAATCACCGCGACATATACGACTATAGGCTATTGAATTGACAGACGTTGGTGGCGTGATGTTTCTAATGACTTCCATGATTATGCTCTGTACATTTTTGGGACTTCCAATGTTTACACTAGCTTGATTACAGGGTGATTATCACCAGCACAACTAATTAGGCAACGCTATCACCCACTTGTATAATCTGCCACATCGAACAATATTATAGTTTTAGTTTGTATCTAGCTTGGCTTCCACAGTTTAATACATTCTATATACAGTCACATTACCAAACAAGCGCCATATCTTCAAATGTACAAAACTCTCGATGATAAAGATTACACTTGCACCTTCAACTGTTATGTCCTTCAAGCATACACGCCACAACTTACACGAGTTTACTGCTTGATGGGAATACTACTAAGATTGTTTTGACGTGGTCCATACGTATGCACCCAAGTTTTAGGCAATGACAGTTTTTTTTAGCAAAGATTTGGGGACACGGCTGTATGTTCTAGCAATTAGTTAGCAAACCCTGGTCTAAAGACGGGAACTCTAGGAGATGTACTACTTACAATAAGCTTACTGTCCCCATATCGTAGAAAATACTGATATGGAACCATCATGGTTAAAGACTGGGGATTTTACCATTAAAACACATTAGTCTGATAAATTGTTCAGTCAGATAAGACATAAATACTACCATACTATCATATTCAACTTCATATAGTGATGAAACTAAGAAAAAAATAAAAGTAAAATACCAACTAGACTCACTTCATAGGTTGTGCCATTGTCCGTGGAATACTTTCTTTGTAAAATCTGAGACAAGATGCTACATTGCCATTAATCCAGTATACCATAACATTGTTTAGTAATTCATCCATTGTGTAATAACTCAATAATCCACCATCCTCTAAATCCATATGTGCCGGATTAGTCCATGCCACAAATTTTTCCATGATGTATGCAGCTAGACCAATTGGAGAGTCATTGAATGCAAAACCTTAAAAAAAAAAGGAGAAGCCAAAAAGCTTAAATATAGTAATCTTTAATAATGCATAACATTTTCTCCGATCACATTTAAATTTGTTATTATGTATGTATGTGTGTAAACAGAGTGATTATTTGTACAGACAGAGGATTAAATAACGTTGGTAGAATATGTATGTATGTGTGTGTGTGTGTGTGTGTGTGTGTGTGTGTGTGTGTGTGTGTGTGTACGTACATACGTATGTATAATGTATGTATGTATGTATGTATGTATGTATGTATGTATGTGTGTGTGTGTGTGTATGTATGTCCATGTATGTATGTATGTATGTATGTATGTATGTATGTATGTATGTATGTATGTATGTATATGTATGTGTGTGTGTGTGTGTGTGTGTGTGTGTGTGTGTGTGTGTGAATACGTTCGTGCGTGCGCACGTGTGTAGATGGCCAGCCGACACATTGCATGAAAAATCAGTGAATCAGATAATATATGAAAGGAAGTGACATTTTAATGTCACATCGGGATAACTACTCACCCATGATATATGATTTTTTAAAGAAAACATGTTATAACATCTTACCTGGTGTATCGGGTTTGGTTGAATGAATATTAAGATAGGCAGCCTCTTCATAGCGATGTCTAATGTACTTAGACACAGGGTAGAGGTGGTCTTTATCATCGTCATCAAAGTACAGTGATGGAAATATGTTAGAAATGACCCATTTCAAAGGTCCCAGTGGAGGTTGACCAAATGGCATATTAGTATGGTATCCTGCAAGACTAATACGATAATCCATTCTTATTTATTTGTAGTAACTCACATTTCTTACAAGTGATTTGCTACATCTAATTTCAGTACAGAAATTCTAGAGACACCAGTTGGAGGAGCCGGTAAAGGCGAGGCCAATGTTACCTATTAGGTGCTTCACACCTCTTGAAACTAATGGCCGCACAAAACTGAGGCCAGCTAGCTGTGCGAACAAAAGGAAGCTCCTGACATTAGTTATCTCCCATGATTCCTCGCTCCAGTGTCGAGTAGGCCTCTCCACGGCCAGATTTGCCAAGTTAAGAAAACTTCATTGTAAAGAGGTTGTATGGGGAGGGTTAGTGAATATGATTTTCTGAGTCCCAAATCATAATAATTAAAGAAATGTAGGGTCGATTGTTTGCTAAATCAATATAGTCTTCGACCAATAATATCACGTCATGTCACATCACGTCACGTCACGTCACGTCACGTCACGTCATATCATACTAGTATATCAATCACATCACGTCACATCACATCACATCATCACATCACATCACATGATCACTGTGACATCACGTCACATCACGAAATAAATTCAAAAAATGCGCACACGTGATTTAATATATAAGTCTGATTATGACGAAGAAAAATTATTACAAAGAAATCAATTTTTTATATATAGAACTATGACTTAACATTAATGAACAAAAACCATGATTTTTTCTCACCTTGGTCTGATATAAGTGAGAGCGACCCCAATGACTGAACCCCAATCACCACCCTGATAGTAATAGTTATCATGTCCAAGTCTTGTCATCAGTTTATCAAATATACGGGCAGTATCATAGAGATCCAAACCTGTAAGAACAAAACATAATTATATATAAATAATATCCTCCAATATTGTCTTCGTTCTGATAAAACGAGTGACCTGAGGGGCCTTGTCACTACGAGTGCAAAACAAATTACAGTGACAAGACCTTTAGGTCATGAGTATGAATGAAGCAAAACAATTGGGAATAATAAAATCATATCCCTTCAATCATCATTTGTGAAAAATTTGGGGAAAATAATGTTGACTTTGAACGTTTTGACTTATATTTCATGCACCACACAACCAATGACGTAGACACGAGTTGTCGTGACGTAGAACGACCAGGGTATATAAAAACACTTCGCGTTCAATCTCGTTTATGTGTAAATCAGAGCTGTGATACAACCTACGAATTATTAACCTATTCACTTGTGCTCTTATTGGCATCAGTTTACTACTATATCACCGACATTTCGTATAAGGCTTTTACATATATATGCAGCTCAAAGTGTCGTTGAAATTCTGCGTCAAATGTGAACAACACCGGGGAACAACATTATATCATATCGCATACCGCATTAGAAACACATGTATAATTTCAGTCACATTCATTCATTCATTCATTCATTCATTCATTCATTCATTCATTCATTCATCCATTCATTTATTCATTCATTCATCCATCCATCCACTGGTAACAGGGCTACGTAAAAGCCTTTATTTACACAACATTTCGGTGGCATGTGACCGGTCATCAGCGCACTGTCTAAAACACTGCAGGAACTGTCGTGATGTTAATATTGTTTTTTATGCTGTTGGAGTTTGTGTTGTTGTTATTGTTATTGCTGTTGTTATTGTTGATTTGTTTTTGTTACGGTTGCCACCAGTACGGGTCCAAATATTACTTGTAATGTATACATTGGCCAACCGTTAATAATTATATTTAAAATGGTGTGTTGATAGAAGCAAAACACACCGTTGTATGTATGGTGGCATCCCAGTGGTACTGTCTATTTTAACTATTACTACGGGGGTTGTAATTAACACTTCCAATTATGTATGAAGGGCCATAGTTCGATAAATTGAGAATCATCTTCTCATACTCTGCTCTAAATTCCCGCTCCAAGGCCAAAAAAATATGGTAGACTGATACTAGATAGCCTTCAAGTTTTTGTACTAGGCCTTGGAAAATGACGTACACACCAATGAAATACCATCAACTCACAGACACGGATAAACATGCCCTAGTGCGTAATCAACCACAGTATCACATCAGTATATCATGCCATTTGTAAAATCGTACTTGTGAAATATACAGTTCAGAAAATACAAAGATAGGAAAGTTTAATATATTTCCAAAACAAAAAATGTAATCTATGGGTATATAAGTTTTTGTCAGTAGTTACCATACCTGGCTTATGTGGAGCTTCAGAAAGACCGAACCCTGGTATGGATGGGATAACCACTTCAAAAGCGTCATCCTCTGTGCCTCCATGATTTAAGGGGTCTGTCAGCATTGGGATAATCTTGTAGAATTCCGTGAATGAACCAGGCCATCCATGAACCATAACTATTGGTTTAACTTTACCAGCTTCGACTCCTTTCGCTTTCACATGAACATAATGTACATCGATGCCTTCAATGTTTGTTTTAAATTGATCAAACCCATTCAGAATTTCTTCTTGTTTTCGCCAATCGTACTTATTCATCCAATATTCGAGTACTGTTTTCATATACGTCGGATTAAACCCATAATGGAAGTTGGAGTTTTCCAGTGGTTCAAAAAATCGAGTGCGATTCAATCTAGATTTGAGGTCCAGCAGAACTGCGTCGTCGACGTGTAACTCAAACTTTCGTATCGTCGTGTCTTCGACACTGGGCTTGTCTCCGGCTCCCCACCAGCCATCACCGTACTCTATAGGTTCTGGTCGTTTCGTAAGAAACCCACACTTATACAGTCCAATAACTATAGCAACCAATATCATAAATATTGCAATTTTGCGACCCATACTGCGATCAGGTTTCAAATTGTCAGTGGAAGATCCATGTACTATTACAGACGATTGACTATAGCGAGTATGGTAAGTTAGCAGTATCAATCCGGAGGTACCCTGTCAATGATAATCATTGATGACCCTAACTACCAATTTAGATCAATACTCCCTAGCTAAATGCAACTGAATATATACCTATATCAAATATATATAAAGAAAGTACTGAAAAAAAACACCCTAACCTGTCCACACTTTAGACATGTGATTCCACTATACTTGCTAACATAACCTGAGACGTGTGACCTCACTATATATAGTAGAACAGTATGAAAGAGTATCGTGGAGTCGCAGGTACATGTACCATGTCAACCAACCTGTCCTCAGCACACACACACACACACACACACACACACACACACACACACACACACACACACACACACCTACTTTATTCTGTTTGTGCTTGAATCGTCATATGGGTATTGAAAGTTTCGTAGAGCGAGGTGATCATGACAAAAAACCACGTAAACTAAGCTTACACATGTATATAGAGCATGATTTCTTTGTAAAAAAAAAAAAAGATTTGACGACCTATATTTTAGATTTTAATAAGATTGATGTGAATCTACATTCAGTGTCTGCCAGTGTGTACACCTTTTGTTTGTCTAGTTAATAACTGGCTACATATCCTACAATATCACACATGAGGAAATGATATGTATATAAATACATTTTGTTTTATTATTTAGTGGTAAGCCTCTTTCTGACTTTAAAAATGAACAGCACATTTAAGTTTGCACTCTGACTCTCATTAACTCTAATTGTGCATCTCTAAGTATTCACGGAACGGGTCATGTGAATGATACTGGTAGTTTTACAAGCTGTAATGTTATTGTTAGTCACATGTATTAGTCAAATGGTGGTTTTAAAACTCATATCAGGCTATTGTTTTCTAAACCAAAGTTCAAAGTAATTGTCATGTTGATGATTTTGAGGTTCGTAGCTTGATTTAGAGACGCGTCTTATACTTTGATGTGATTGATTTAAAATTAAATGTCAGGGTGCATAATTGTTCATTACTAGACTGAATATGAAATACATTGCAACTAGACAAAGAAAGCAGTTTGGAAGATATGCAGGTTGTATATACGTGTACATGATATACACATAAAGATACAACCATATCTTGCTATTACAACCATTTCAATCGTTAATGAGTTTGTAATATATATGATATATATGTGATATGGATATATATATATATATATATATATATATATATATATTTATATATGATATGAAGAGAGAGAGAGAGAGAGAGAGAGAGAGAGAGAGAGAGAGAGAGAGAGAGAGAGAGAGAGAGAGAGAGAGAGAGAGAGAGAGAGAGAGAGAGAGAGAGAGAGAGAGAGAGAGAGAGAGAGAGAGAGAGAGAGAGAGAGAGAGAGAGAGAGATTTGTACCTCCATTTTAGACAGGTCAAGTGTTACATGGTTGGTGAAATTAAGATTTCTTTTAGCTTAGTAAGCATGGTAAATGCTGATCAGACAAAATCAGCTTCACGTTTGTTTCTGTTTTTCATAACTTGTAGTTTTGTGTAAAAACAAATACCCCCACGCCCACCCCCCACCCAAGTAGAAAGAGGAATAAAGAAATTTAAATTGGGTGATGTACACAACTTGAAGAAATGAAGAATAAATATACCATCCAATGCAAATTAATCAGACGAGACAACAAGTCATTTATAGAAAATACGTTATATATTATCTTTATAATATCTCATCTCTTTTATCAAAAGTAATGTAATCAAATAAACACAATAAATAAAGAATTATAAAAATTCTTAAAACTGAGTGATATTAATAAAGTACTCATAGTTAATGTTTGAAATGAGCCTTGACAGAGGCGACTGTACTCCTAGCTCTATTGATAACTCTCCTGAACAAACCCCTACAAAGAAAAGAAAAGAAAGTACATATAGTAAAAGGTAAAGAAAAGAAAACAATTTGTGAAAAGTTGCATTTAGAGAGGGGAACCGTAAAATTTGTTCTGAATACTTTCAAACATATATAGCGCCAAAAACAGTCAATTTTAAACACGTGTGTATAATACCCACTCCCCCGCGTTTCGGATTATAGTAGAAGCATGGAAGCAGCTGTCTTTAATGTGACCATTCTTGTCTATACTCACTTGTGTTGTCGGGTTTGTCGTCTTCTGATTTTAAAGCACCCATTTGTTGGTGTAAAGACAGTCTCGTTGTCATCAAACAAGTCACCGTGAATATCAGATCTAAGTCTTTTGGTGACAGGTGTTGATGTATGAATATCACTGAAATGAACAACCGATGAGATTAGAATAATGTCATCATTGTGTTGGATTAAGTAATTTAAGGTGAAAGCAATAGATGTGATGAAAATATAGACTAGATAAAATAATACTTTGGGTTGAATTTCATCATGTACCCCGTTCAAAACACACTCCCTTCTCTTCAAAAAAAGGTACATGGTGTGAAAGACGTGTCATTCAAATTTTATTCACAAAACATGTTCACTTCGATATGCGACAAGTTTGAAGAATATAAATTGTTAAATGTGTAGTGAACCAAAGTCCCCACGACTGCATCCATTATGCCCTCTGTCACAGACGTTATTTTCATGGACGGTCCCGGTCTGTATCTTCCCGTGTATCAAACACAGTCACGCTATAAACGGACTAAATAATCGTATCATTTTTTTGAGATTTAGTGCAGAGTAAGATTTTAGACTTACTAATCGAGACTTCTCTTTCTTGGGTTGGAGCACATTGACTGTGACAATACTAATGGACTGTATGGTAGAACTGGTTTACATGGTGCTTTGTTGTGATTGGTTGACGTTGTGTCACATGGTGTGACTACAAGAGTTGATGGCGTGGATTGTAAGTAATACGGAGAGGTTGTAGACCAAGGATTGTGGTATTCAAATTGTAATCTGAAAGGAAAGGTTATGAAAGATTTATTTTTTTAAATGAAATATATAGTATTCGTAACTGTAAATATCTGAATAAAGTTTACCAGTAATCGATATTTTAATGTTCTGTGCAACCGCTGGTTTTTCTCTTGTCACAGACTATTTATCATCAGAGATGTCGGGAAAGCCTAAATTAGTATAAAGATAATTATTTGAAGACATTGCTTGTACCCACCTATCACTATACTCAGCTTCATCTGATAACGAGAAATCTGGATACGTTGTACCCCATCTTGTCATGGGGGATGCAAAGTAAATACACGGGTCATATCTACTAGGAGTCTGACCAATACTAGTATTAGATTGAGTCTGGAGATGAAAGGATAGAGGAGAAATTAAAATATACAGTTTATACAACAAGATGACTGAGCTACTAAAAACAAAAACAAAACATTATCACGTAGTATAATTGAAATTAGCATTTTTGTAAAAAGCACACATCAGCAGTTTAATGGACGTACTTGTGATATACTAGTTGTATCAAATACTTACATAGTGTTCTGAGTTGTTTATCAAACTTTCTGGTTGTTCGATGGATGATTCCGGTATATATTGACATTGCTGAGGAACAAGAAAACAAATATTACATGTAACATGGACACCTTCTGAGTACCAATGACAAAGTAAGGCAGGCCTACAGAGTAAGCCTATTAGCGACACATGCAACTTTGACCTTGAGGAAATATTTAGGACCAAAAACAATCGTAGGTATGTTGTGTAAGAGATTGCGATACATACAAGAAGTATGCAATAGTTAATTACTCTTCTAATGTGTAGAAATAAAATAAATATTTAACTTCGAGACCTGCACGAAATTCTATATTTCGACGAACGACGGTGAGAATCAACCTTTATATATCGGTTAAAATTCTATATTTCATACCAGTACATCTCACAGATAGGCTAACTATTTAGTAATTTCTGACTTAAAGCTTGCAAATATACAAAGTTTTGATTGTGTTGCTATGGAAATAATTCGTTTTCCCTTCTTGAAAAATATTTCATAAATGTTTATATATATGTCTTACCAATTGTTCATATTGAGTTGCAGAAAGGAACTCTCGAGGTACAATATCTGCAATTTCTGCAGCTACTCGGATAATATCTGAGTGAAAGAGATAACATATAAAGGGTGGACCTTCAGTAAGATAGGGTAGCGACAAATTGGCGGACAGTGCCTTTTCAAATGTATTGTTCGAAATATCTGCATTGCTTCACCCTGATCAGGAATCGTCTTTAAGCTTATACAGATCACAATCGATATTTTTATCACTCCAGAAATAATAGCATTTGAAAATAGTTACCATTTAAATCATCACTCCTACCTTTACTCTGAATCTCTGTCATCATGTTGCAATGTAACTTTTTTCAAGTGTCTTGGTAAATTACTCGTGAAATATCGTAATAGATACAGAAAACTTTGTCAGCAATCGTTAACGTTAGTAGTACGCTTGTGTAAGAATCACCCGGCATGCATTCTGGTAAACAAAGCGTCATAGCAACATCATGTTACCAGGCACCATCGCAACGTTTCTTCTCAGCGCGTCCCTACGATGATGAACGATGATGAGCGTCCGTACCATGCAGTAGGATTCTATATTGGGGCAAATTAACCACACGTGTGTTTGGATATTTCAGTTATTGTGACAGTTTGCGATATTGTGTTTTTGACACGTCTCGCCAAAAATACGCCGGTTACGAGATTAGGCCCCTACAAATGATTCGATGGGCAGGTGTTGATCGAGTATTGAAGACCTTTACTATCGATAGTAGGACTTGGAAGAGGATAACCACCAAGTTTGAATCTATGATCTTTTATGAAGAAATGTAAAATACACGAGAAGAGATTGTTGTGTGTGATCTTTATAGACCGACACTAGTTCCTTGGTGGATTTTGAGTCTCACTGTCTTCAGATGTTTTGAGTTAGGCTGGGGTCAGAATTTACGGAGATGGGGGGGGGGGGTGAGGAGAAATTATTTTGGTCAAAATCTTTTTCGTAGCCCCCCCCCCCTTCACACTCTCAAAAAGATTTCATGCCCCCCCCCCCGCCGGAAATGAATCCTAGATTTTTCGTAGCCCCCCCCCCTCCCGGCTACACATATTTTAATGTCATTATAATATACCCCCCCCCTTCACTTCAGAGATGTACATTAAACTAACAGTGGAAATGAACTTCAGCGTCCATACATAACAATGAGAGATTACAAACTTTAAAAACAAAATTTCTCAGTTACTAAGTACTACCAAGTATGGACTTAGGAGTTTACCGTGACCCGACTGTTTCGCAATCGCAAGTCTATGTTCTTTCAACGATCAGCTTCATTTGCTCCATGATTGTTTTGTTTATTTGATTTAATATCCGCCAAAGATAACACCTTGAAAGAAAGAACTCTTTTCGTCGGAATAGCGCCCCCAAAGTCTAATATGAATTTCACGTTTCACGAATATGATCGTAGTATACGGTGACGTTAACATTCCCATTTCAATTTATGTATAAATATGGTACACAACACACACTAGTAGTTTGGATTACATGCATTATGAATTAGGATTACACAAATTCTTATTAAAATCTCAGAAAAGTGTCACGGAGATAATTTCATTGCATGTACGTCTTATAAAGAATTCTTTCAAATTTAAACATTAATCTCTGACTGAAGGACAAGCTAATAACCCCCTAAGGGGAGGCGGTTAGTTCTATACCTGATTGAAATTGTGCAATTTTCAATTATATTTTTTTTACACTGTAAAGGGGAAGAACACACCAGACGGCGTTACTAGTAATGTAGTCTCGGTCACCCAGCCTACTAGTACCACCGCAAACGTGGGGTGGTCTCGTAGGCAGAGCCTCCAGCGGCGAGAGACTGGGTAACCTAGACTAAAAATAATGTAGTTAGATAAGAAATGGGTCAATGTAAAATGTCACACTTTCCTAATTTCCATTTTCTAAAATATGGCGCCCCCCCCCGAGGACTGAGTTGGAAAAAGTCACTGCCCTATTACCCCCCCCCCCCATTTGTAATTACTAAAGGTTAACGTTCCCTTCAAAGTGTGACCATGGTAACGTACAGTAACTGTCATGCTACGTTGCTTTGGAAGTACTAGTGTTACGAGTCACAGATCTAAATTATATCCATTCAGGATATTTTGGTATGAACTCTAAATTGAAGTCAAAACCGCTTTGTACATACAGTGACATTTTGTTACGTAACAACATAGGTCTACGACATCGCAACATCGCTATTTCGGAATTGTTTGTACCAGGTACGATTGAACTGTCAACAAGTTTTAATATGTCATGACTATTTTATGTTCTTTGCGATATGAACTTGTATTACTAATCTAGAGAAGGTGATTGGATATTAGATCTCAGATGATGTCTTTCATACTCTAAGAATAGAGATGTGTATAAACTTTGAAATGTACAGTATTTAAGTTGGGTTTTTAGCCCATCTGAGGGGCGGAGACGGAGATTGGTCACGATGTAATAAAATCAACCAAGTGGTTAGCTTGGCGTTCGTTGAACCAGATACGTATGTTTCGTTGTGAGTTCTACTCAACACAATCCAAGTCGGTACGGTACCTCGTATAAGAGATGGTTTGAGAAGAAACTATAGTTGGTCGGCTAATTCAACGTTATAGTCTTATATGGAACAGACTGACGATTGCAACAGCAGTGAGTTTATTTTGAGAGGAAGTCTTGAGTTACGAATTTTTTTTTTAATGGAGCCAAATTATAATATTAAAAGATAGAAATGGAATAAATCTATCGAACACTAATTACCTTGTTGCATTGTAAGTCAGAAAATTATCCAGGAACTGAATCTTTGTATATTGTAGAGGTTGTACAGGGGTGTCCCCGGGCCCCTCCCGCCGTTGAATTTTTGTTGTTGACATTTTGGGTCCAAAAGTAAGCGCTCTGGCATGGTGCTATATTGTTTAAAATCGTACTTCAGATCAACCTTGTCAAGTGTACGAGCACGTGCGGCCGGTGGCACAGCTTGATGAAATATATGTGTACGTATCTTTAATTGCACTATTAAAAGCGGGGGAAAAATTGGTTGTTTCTGATAACATGGCCTCAGAGAATAGGGTAGTTAGGTCGGGATTTTATTTTATTTTATCTCATCTTTTTAATTAATTTTTTTTGTGTCAAAAATATTGCTTAGACCCAAAACTAAACGAAAATGTCGGTCGGAATACACCTTCTGTGATAGTGTGACGAAATATGTACAGATATTACTGGAGAAAGAAAACAGAAGTGCATGAAGGTCAAGAAGACAAAGAATTTCGAACATCTTTTTAAAAACAATATTGAGGGTCGTTGGCTTAAACTAGGGACGGTCGGGTCATCGGAAACACTCAATTTTTTTTATTTTGCCTAAGCCTACAGCTCTCTTTTTTGCTCATTTTATGAATTGAGTGCGAATTCATCGTTTTTATGAAATGAGCTTGTGAAAAGTCCCTCATATATGTTCTCTGGAATTCAGGAAAATGCTATTATCTTTCATGATCATGATCATGACTCACCGCCGCCGCCGCCGCCGCCGCCGCCACCACCACCACCACCACCACCACCACCACCACCACCACCACAACAACAACAACAACAACAACAACAACAACAACAACAACAACAAGACAGTTTCCTACAAACTGCACTGAAAGTAGCATAAGATGACAAGGAAAACAAGATATGGGGGACACTTTTTGTTCCGCTTACCATGACCCGGAGATGGCTACCTTTGTTATGTTAATTTATATGTGTTCAGCTTTCACTTACAAGGAAAAAGGAGACTGCAGCATATATAGGTGTGTTTGTTGTGTGACCTCAGCTTTGGGGTCATAACGCTTCTTCTCCACCGAGTGAAAGGATAGGTGTGCAAAACTAACGGTTTTGCCGCGGGTTTAAGGCATCGCATTTCCATCATGTCTCGACAACAGCGACATCGGAGTAACCCAATGACTTACGACAACCCTGTCATGGTAAACTATTCCGGGCAGACAGACAATCGACACGGTCGGGACGTGTATGCACAATATCAATCGCCATCGTCGTACGAGCCGCCATTGCGTCAGTACCAACAGCGTCATACTTATAGTCCCCAGGCTCCGTCAAATGCCAGCTCGACAGCGAGTATGTCCGTGCCCTCCACTGTCGATGCGGTCGTTCGTCCGCCATCTCGCCCACCGTCGGAGCGATCCGACTTTCCTCCATCCGAAAGTATCAAGTTTGAAGGTAATAAAGGGTTCTTTTTATCTTACTGGAGAATTTTCTGGATCGTCGTGTTCGTCGTTTTAATACTCCTGCTCGTTGGCCTACTTATTGGATTTTTAAAACCAAAACCTTCAGGAGGAGTAGCAAATGTAACCATGTCAACGGAAACACCTACACTTGACCCGTCTGTACTGTGGCATCGCGTGCGCCTGCCAGGTAGCGTGGAGCCATCGCGTTATGATGTGGATCTACGCATTGACCGCGAAAAGGAAATCTTCAGCGGATCTGTTTCAATCACTTTCCGCTGCACTGAAGAAACCGATGTCGTACTTATACACGTCATGGCTCTCGACTTTACTGACAGTCTCATCTCGATTAAAGCCAAGGAGAGCGACAAAGAAATACCAATCAAAAATGAATTTGAGTTTGAAGAACGCAACTACTATGTGATCGAACTTGGTGAAAGTATTGAATACAATACTGAATATGTGATCCAGATTGAAGAGTTCAAGGGTCAACTAAAGGAAGATTTCAGTGGTCTCTATCTCAGTCCTTACGTTGATACCAATGGTGTCAAAAGGTATGTAAATGGCCCTATCCGAGATAGAAAGTTTACCGCAAACATTTTTTGTGGAAGCACGCAAAATTTACTTGAAACTTGCGCTCACCTGAATAGATATTGCACGTGTGCATGCGCGCGTACACTTTGCACAGTGTGTCAAATTTATTAGATCGCGCGTTTATTATTTAGTGCACGCCAATTATTTCACTGTAGTAATATAGTATACTATGAACTTCACATTATATCACATTTAATGATAACCTACAGTATTGAATTAAAAGAAAAAAGTTTTATTTTTTTTCATAAATATTCACACACAAACGACTTTACGGATGATCAGAAATATGTGTATGAATTAGCTAATGACGAAATCTCCTCTGTGAGCAGTACCACAGGAACTAGACAGACAGACAGACAGACAGACACACAAACAGATGGACAGACAGACACACTTTATACATAGACAGACAGACAGACAGACAGACAGACAGACAGACAGACAGACAATGAAATCAAGTGCATTATTTCTTTCCTCTGATATTTCTCCTTTTATTTTTTCCCTCCCAAATTATATTAATAATAATGATCAGGACAATGGTGGTTTCTGCACTTCAGCCAACATTTGCCCGGAAGGTATTTCCATGTTTTGATGAGCCGATCTATAAAGCAATCTTTAAACTAAGTATCACCTATCCAAGGTTTTACCAAGACCAAGTCTTATTTAGTACTGAAGTGGAGAAGACAGAGGATGCTGAGATTGGATGGGTTCGTGACAACTTCAAAGAGACTCCTGTTATCTCAACTTATAATCTTGGCATTGTCATTGGGTTGCTTGAAAACAGAGAAAGGAGTTGGGCAGGTGGACACAAGGTATACTGTCATATGATCACTGGCTTAATTGGTTGTTTTGTTTAAGTAAACAAACAAACAAACAAACGAGACAACAATAAAGAAATAAATAACCATAAACAGTCACAAACATAAAAGTTATGAAGGACAAAAACTACCACATTTCATATGAATATCAGGGACGTATAATTAAAGGGTTTGTTTATACATGTACATCCCTGTGAATATTAATTAAACATGAATACTAATGAATCTGAGCAACAAATATTGTTTGTTTGTTTGTTTATTGTAAAAATAACTCCAACCAACTAAGCTGCTGTTTTTGGAATATTGCTAGGAAAGAAACTGAATTTCACTTTGTTAAAAAGGGGAAGTTCAGCTAAAAAACAAGTTGTCTTTTTAATGATTATTTTTATCCATATATAAAGGAATTCCTTTCTGCGATTTTTTTTGTTCTCAGTGTTTCTGCATTCATTATAAAATTTTATGGTACATATTGATTTATATTTCTTGTAATTTAAATGTTAGGATTTTCATTTTTTCCTGAATAATTTGAATTTATTATTGAAATGAATTTATTTCCACCAGAAACATAAGATAATAACACTACAAAATGAAAATATCATTAATAAGAAAATGTTCTGGTGAGGACCATGGAAATAGTTCTGAGAAATTAGGAAAGTAACTAAATACAAGGCGTACATATAAATGATAAGTAAATAGTAAATAATGGAAGTAACTAAATACAAGGTGTACATATAAATGATAAGTAAATAGTAAATAATGAAAGTACATGTAATTAAATACATATAAAGTATAAATAAATAAAAACAAGTACACATACTTACTTACATTTATATACAAAATATTACAAGTGTACAATATGAAACAAAGAAAAACATGCTATGTATACCTGAAGACCCAACTATATATATATATATATATATATATATATATATATATATATATATATATATATATATATAGATAGATAGATAGATAGATAGATAGATAGATAGATAGATAGATAGATAGTAATACCATAGTAATAACTCCTTATTTCTACATAAATTGGTTTTTACTAAATTTACATATCATTCATAACTTGACTTGATTGGTCCATAGATTCAAGTTTGGTCAAGACCAGACGTAATTGATGAAATGAACTTGCTGTTAGATTATGCAGAAAGAAGCTATACATATTTCTCTGGTTACTTTGATATTGAAAACCCTACAAACAAAATAGGTAAGTGGGTATAACTTGGAATACAGATATTGATACTAACCTGATAATGCCTAGTTTGTATGGTACATCATCACGGGGCGCCCTCACACATACTTTGGTCAACCCTGAAGAAGGCCAGTGAGTGCAGAACAACACGACGTATCTTACAGTCTAGATTATGCTCTGCCATAGGAGTGTTTAAAACCGATTTATTGCGCATTGAGACAATCTATTTGTATTTTTGTTTGTTTCATATATGTATGGTATAGTGTATATATATTATATAGAAACAAAATATACTTGAATAAATATATGAATATATTAATATAATATTTGTATTTTTTATGAGAACATATTTGGTTTCTATACAAGTAAAGAATATACAATATGGCATGTGTGTGTGTCTCTGTGACATTTGTCTCTGTGTGTCTCTGTGCTATGCCGATTTTTAATCTGTTGGTTGATCTTACAAATGTTATTTTTCTATTTTAGATCTGGTAGCAGTTCCTACCCATTCTGCTCTGTCATCAGAACATTGGGGAATGGTGACAATTCTAGAAAAACAGGTCGTGTTTGATTATCTCCAGTCCTCCATTAGAAGACAGGTTCAAATTGCTGAGATTGTGTCTCGTGAAATAGCACATTCAGTAAGTGATTTCTTACTAGCTTTGACTTAAGATCTAGGCCAGCCTACTAGTAGCAATCTGACTCAAATCTGATGTTGTGAACTTGGGGTGATTTCTTTATTTACCTCTCTTTCCTACATTCATTGTCATTAAAAATGTTCTCTTTTGTTCTGTGAGTGAGGACCTTGCATGTTCCTACATCTGACACAATACCGTATGAGTTCATATTCAAATCCTTGGGGGCGGTACCAGTGGCCAGCTCTGATAGGGGTGTGTGGCCAGTGATGGAAACCCCAGGCCCCATTTTAGACCCACTTTGACCAAAAATCAATACCCCATTTTAAACCATTACAGGTTTTTAAAAGATGAAAGTTTAGACCTAAATACATTTTTCTTACGAGGCAACATTTTTTTAGTAATTAATGGCACTTATGATTTGGTAAAGGACAATGGACCACATTTTTAGACCGAGTAAAATCGAAAATAATGCAAAACCGGGGACCCAATTTTAAACTCTTCAGCTCAAAAAAAACCAGACCCCATTTTAGACAGGGCTATATACATATACTCAAATAAGGGGAGTAGCCCCCCCCCCCCCCCCCAACCCTGGGTTCAAAGCCTGCACACATGAGTGTATAGCCAATTAGAATCCATCTTACAATACAAATGACAATAAAACGTAGGAAACAAGAAATCGTACCAATTAGTTCACTACATCAGATTTTTTAATCAGATTGGTCCTATAGTTGAATTGACAGGTCTCTAGGGAATTCCCACCTAGACTTAGGAATTCAATGCTTGCAAATTCTTACTGAGTTTAAATCTACCCTCTGTGTCACATGACATCATTAGCATGACCACATGATTAGAATCAATGAGGAGAATGGAGATGTGTGACGTATAAACATCATTAGCATATTAATTGGTATAATCACTACTTCAATCATGAAGGGACAGATTTCATGATAGATTTATAAACATATTGTATTGTTGTATTGCTTCCTCTGTTACATGAAATAAAAACTTTGAAATGTAATTTGCATAACATCAAATGATCAGTACTTGAGTTATGACAAATGTGAAAATGTGAAACTCTTTTTTTTTTTATGGAAATGACTTGAAATTAAAGTGGCCATAAACATGAGGATTTGGTAATTATTTTGGATTTTTAATTTACAAAACAAATTTATAACTGCTTCTTACTTAAAAAATCAATGTGAAACAACACATGCCAAGTCTTTGGCTGGAACTCAATACATTGCAAACTGCTAAAACAAATGTGTACAAAGTTTGTTATTTTATACGTGCCATAACAAACATTTTACACATTTATCAATCTTTTGCAATTTATTGAGTGACAAACAAGGACTTGGCATATGTTTTAACACATTGATTTTTCAAGTAGGAAGTCATGACAAAATTGTTTTATAAATAATCAAAAATACAAAATAAATACCCCCCAATCTTCACCCATGGTCACTTTAAGTGTTGATTGATTGTGTATACATAAAGCTATTTAATCTTATTGTTTTTTTTTTTACTAAACTTGTGATTTCAGTGGATTGGTAATCTGGTCACCTTTGAATGGTGGTCTGATTTATGGCTGAAAGAAGGTTTAGCTACATTTTTCAGTTATGAAGCAATGTCAGATATCGACCCAGAGTTTGATGATAATGCAGTAAGTACAATCAAAATAACATGAAATGATTGCAATATTGAATATGTATAGAATTGTAAATGCAATTTTTTTTTGTAATTTTATGTTCTTTTTTTTGAAATTTATATTTATGTTGTTGTGTTACCATTGTTATCATATAGTTATCAAACCCTTGCTTGTTTCCCTTCATTTCACTTTATTTACCAATGACTTTATAATGATTTAGTACATCTTTGATGACTGCATGCATTGTTTACACATGGACATCAACCTAGAGTTCACTGATACAACATTGTAACAACCAATCTACAGACGTCAATATAACCAACAATAGACATCAATATAAACAACAACAGACAGTGTAAACAACTACAGACATCATTGTAAACAAGTACAGACATAATTGTAAACAACGGCAGACATCGATGTAAGCAATTATGAGACAGTAATGTAAACAACTACACACATTAATGTAACCAATCCAAAATCAAATCTGTTAACGAAAATTATTCAAGCACAGTTTTGTGAATGATGCCCTTGTATGTAGGTACATGTACCTTGATTCACTAAATTCCATCATGATTGCACCATTATTTATTTTCTATTAAAAGACACATACAGTGTACTTATACTTGTAAGATGTACATCATTTTCTATCTTTGAAAGTTTTTGTTTTTATGTGCTTATTTTTAAAGTTTGATGATATACACCTGGTTGAAGTTGTTCAGAAAGGTTTAGAAGCTGACAGCTACAATACTGGTCACCCACTATCTGATCCCAGCACACAGGATGTCAACACAATTCTATCAAATTATGATGAAATTACATCTTTCAAAGGGTTTGCTGTATTTCACATGCTGAAGTTAATTTTGGGAGATACCATATTTAAAGCGGGAATCAGGGTAAGTGATAATAGTACAACGGAAATCATAAACCCTGAAACAAAACGTCATCTGGCTCGACAGAAATCTCATTGACATTGCTACATTCTATCGGCTGGCTAGACAAAAATCTTAACAACAGCGTTTCGTCAATTGTCATGAAAAATATCTTTACCGATATTGTTATACTTTCTTATACTTACCTTAGGAGATCAACGCCAAATTCACCTGCCTGGTAAACCTAAGGTTTGGCGCATTCTTTAATATTTTTGAGACAGTCAATTTACTAAAATGTATCAATTGTAGTTCAGCTGCTGGTCTTATCATGCCAGACGATAACATGTGGAAATATCAATTAGAATTTTGTTGAGCCAGACGGGAACATTTACAACATCAAAGCGATATTTTTGTTGAATCAGGCGACGTTTTGTTTCAGGGTTTGTGATTTCTGTTGTATAAAGTGAACACAACACTACACCACACAATGTAACACAACACTACACCTCACAATGTAACGCAATACAGGATATAATTACACAACACAGCACATTAACACAATGCAATGCAATGCAACACCACGCAACGCAACGCAGCACAATGCAACACCACATCACACCACACCACACTGCACCACATAACAGTACTGCATCACAGTACTGCACTGCACAACACAAAACAACACAACACCACACCTCCCCACTCCACCCCACCCCACCCCACACAACAATTAACTCAACACAACAGCACACCTCCCTACCCCACCCCCCCACCACACCACACCACACAACACAACACAACACAACACAACACAACATAACACAATCTCGTGAGAAAAAGGTGTGGCACAGTAGCTGTATGAAAATACACAATAATTATAAAGACACAAGTTGACATATTTTAATGATAAAGTATTTGATATTTGAAAGAGACAAACATTTTAAAGTTTAAATAAATTATTGTGGAGTGTACATGATTATTATTATTATTATTATTATTATTATTATTATTTATTTATTTCGGAATAGAAAAAAAAAATTCCATATACTGAAGAAAAAATAGAAAAGGGGAAAAAAGACGGATTAAAAAATCCTCTGGCCCCACACATTCCACAAAGTACTTTTAGAATAGAATCAATTGAAACATTTCTTGATTACAATATAATGTAATTTAGACTGAACTGCTGAAATGAGGGATTTAACAGTGACCATTTTGGTGTCAAAAAATTACAAGTGAATCCCAAAGTTTGATAGTCTCATAGAAAGTGATTGTTTGTTCAACTTACAAATATTGGACCACTTATTTTTTATCTCTCTCTCTCTCCAGTCTTATCTTAATAAGTACAAATTTCAAAATGCCGATACCAATGATTTATGGGAAGAGTTTACTCAGGTAAGGTGTCATTTAAATACTAAATTATGTGATAGTTATTAATAAAACATATTATATATGTACCAAACTTGTACCCGGAGGAGATTATTGTACTGCCTATAGTGATATTTTCACTGCATTGCAATACCGAAAACATTATTGCATACCTGTCACACACGAAATTGCATGATTGTGCTGTATGATTTTTATGACTTTTAGGGAAATTTGCCATTTCAGATAAACGTGTAATAATAACAGAACCTCGTGTTTGGTTTGTGAATGGAGTGAGAACTAGGTGACAATTATGAGAAGAATTGTGTTCAAATTTATGTACAAATTTAACCTTCCATTCAAATGATGTTAAAAATGAACTCACTGCTAATATGTATTTTGTATGTAAAGGCTTATGGTCATGATGTGAAAGAACTAATGAACACATGGACATCACAACCAGGCTATCCACTACTTACACTAACAAGAAATGATGATGTCTCTACCAGTGTAGCAGTTGACCAATCATCATTCATTATCAAACCTGATGATTTGACCTTTGACCCAGAGGATACTGAGTTTGGGTAGGTTTACCTTGGAAACAATATGTATGAATTAACCATAACTATGAGCATTATGCGTGAGGAAATTTAAAGTATTCTAGGTTTTTACAGAAATAAGTCTTTTCTAAAATTACAATTTTTGAAATTCTAGATTAATACATTTGCTTAAAAACTCTTTTTGAGCTTAGGACTGTGTGAAGATCCACAGAGGTCTGATTGCTAATAGCAAACCTTAGATAATGTACTTTACAGAACTCAATTATTTTTGTAACTTTAATATCACACATTTCTTGTACTATTTTTACTGTTCTCAACAACATGTAGCAATATCCTCAGTGACTTTTAATTGTATACTTTTGTTTTTATCACAGGGCTTGCATTAAACAATAGCCACATAACGGTATAAACTTTGTCCCCAGGATCTCTGTCAATACAGGATTATCACCTCAAACATTAGAACATAGGAGAGTACATAGAGTGTGGGCTTACTTCATTTATCATGAATAATAGTAGTATTTTTTGTTTTCAAAATTGATCCTCCTTCAGGGGTGAACAAATCCACTTGTCCTGACTCCGGGACTAGTGATTTTTTTTGGGCAGACCACACAAATTTTACCTTGTCTGGTCCATCGGACCAGTACCTTACTGTTATAACTGTTAAAAAGTCGTCTGATTATACAGATTCATAGGTAAGATTTAATGTCTCACATTAGTGGGACCGGGGACCACTAATTTTTTCAGCAGGACCACTGGATTTTTTAAGGCACTCGTCCGGGGACCACCAGTTCACAAAATGATTTGTTCACCTCTGTGCCTTTATATACTTCTTAAACAGTAATAAATGGTATATACAGTTCAAATATAAGGCAAGAAACCAGGCTACTACAGAGATGACAACTTTACAACAGGAAAACAGTAACTGTAAGTGTGTACATTATATTTTATCCCATGTACTGGGAGATGAGCTGTTGTTGTTATATGCCATTATTTAAATCATGTACATAAGTAGTTTAAATGTAGCCATTTTAATCTTTCAAATGTGAGTAAAATATTGCAAGTCTGATTTTATAATTAAATAAACAAATAAAATAGACCATTTTTAAAACTAAATAAAAAATGTGATACTCAGATTACCAAAAACGTTTGTAGTACACACAGTAAAAATATTGGAATTATTTATTTTTCACAGTCATCTGTTGTTAATATCATCTTTTTTTTTCTTCATATGACTAATAAATATAATTATAAACCATATTTCATACATTTGGCAAAATAAAATTATTGTGTGTTTCCAATAACCTGACCGGCCCTAGTTTAAGTCTCCGACTCTAAATATTCTTTTAAACATTTAAAATGAGAAGAAAAGAAATTCTTTGTTTTCTTGACCTTCATGCATGTCTGTTTTCTTTCCCCAGTCATGTCTGTGCATATTTCATCAAACTATCACAGAAGGGGGGTATTCTGTTTAGATTTGGGTCACAGCAATATAGTTCAAAAATAAAAACAAGATAAAATAAAATAAAATGAAAATAAAATAAAATGCTGACCTACCTACCCTATTTTCCAAAGCCATGTTGTTAGAAACACAATTATTTTATTTTTTTTGCCTAATCATATTCATTTATCTTTCTTTCTCTCTACAAGATGAAATCTCCGTACCTAGTAGTACATCAAATGATGCATGGATACTGGGTAATGTAGATCTAAATAGTTTCCTACGAGTGAACTACCAAGTGAAAAACTGGGAGGCTATTATCAAACAACTACAAAGTGATCACACGGTACGGAGAATTACAGTCAGTTGTTATAAGAGATCTAGATAAGAGCTATAAAGTCATTTTATATATTTACTTTGTTAGGCAAACAAAAAAGGAGAGAATTGTTTCTTGTTAGAATATGTTGACAATGCAAATTGTTTTTATCTTTTTAAATATATTTATGGCATATTTTATACTATTTATGGCAGTTTAATGTTCTTTGTATTTAGTACTTTATAGCAAGTGTCACATTATTGTGTATGTGGGGCAGATGTCATTTGCTTGTTCATGATTGGCTCTGCAGTTGTCTTCACTAAAGTAGGGAGGGTTATTTTGTGTTTCTCCACGGATTTGTTGCCTTATTGGATGAATTTTTATTCATAAATTATACATCGTTTACATGAATTACATTGTTCTTTGCATACTAATTAGTTAGACATTATGACAAACCACCATGCATTGCTTCTCAAAACAGCACAGCACAGTATGAATTTTTATAGCAGGCATTTTCCATCACCCCAAAAGAAAGTGTAACATCAATTATTAGCTAGAAGATACATCATTCTGTAAATGAATCTTTAATCATAGTTCCAGTTACGCAATGTACGCCAAGAGAAAGCTATTAATTAATTAATTAATTAACCTATCAGGTGGAGCAGGTAAATGTTGAATTAAAAAAAAAGATGATG
Organism: Glandiceps talaboti; assembly: GCF_964340395.1. Classification (NCBI taxonomy): domain Eukaryota; kingdom Metazoa; phylum Hemichordata; class Enteropneusta; family Spengelidae; genus Glandiceps; species Glandiceps talaboti. The sequence goes on from NC_135549.1 coordinate 29,046,963, forward strand.
TTAGTGTATATATAATGAAACGTCAGGGATCACATCATTATCACATATGGCTGTCCCACACTCTTGGCCTGCAAGGAAAAGTGAGAAATCACAGTGTGCCTGATTTTCAGATATAACAGGCAGTTATGCATGACATCTAGTCCAATAATATGTCATTTTCAGCAGATTTCATTGGAAGTTCATCAATCATTCAAAAAGCATGATAATGTATTTTATTATATACCATTATATAAGTAATCTGACTTTCATATTTATTGCATTCTTGACAGGCATTCAGTGTTGTAAGTCGTGCTACTATCATAGATGATGCGTTTTTCCTTCAAAGGTATGTAATATAATAATTTCAACCAATTAACATATTTACTATCAACATATAATCACGTTGCAACTATTCAAGATTGGTTTTTAGAATAGGCTTAGTTAGTTACTTGCTAGATTCATCTTTAAGTCTAAATTAATCATCTTTACAGTGCAGTTTCTGTTATAAATGTCATGGTTGCTATGGTAACCTGAGTTAAAATCCTTTTTGATGGCATGGTGATCTCATAGAGGTGTGTGTTAAAATTGACAGGGCTGGTCTGTTGGATACGAATACAGCACTCAGAGTCACCTTATATCTCACCAATGAAGACAGTTATCCACCATGGAAAGCAGCATCAAGAGGATTTGAGTATTTCAGACAAAGATTATACCTGACTGACTTGTATGGTAGATTTAAGGTATGACATTATTAAAAGTACAACATTCATTGAATATACTGATAGTGTTTTACTAAAACTCTACTATATAGGCGGGTTATCAGAAAAACAAAAGATTGCATAGTTGGGCCACTGGGGGCACTATTTGCATTGACAGCATATATTTTACTTGAGTGTAGGCCAGAATTGATCAGTACTGTCGTGTGTACTTTAGAAACCATACATCCTTTCCCATTGTTTTACAGCAAATGTCAATTGCATTCTTTGAGTAATTCAAATAACGTTCTACATTTTCTTTTTGTTTGATGATGTCAATTTCAGGATGTCTACATATCGATACTTCTTGTAATCTAACTTAGCATATGCCCATGTAGTCTTGGTTACCCAGCCGCTTGCCGTTTAGGACATAGTGCCCCCAGCAGAGTCTGGGATAATACGATGTCACCTATTATATTAAGCAACATGGCCGCTGACAAGATCTGATTGGACTAAAATGATTATGAATTTTCATTTTCATCAACTCTGGTGTATTTTGAACAGAAATCATGGTATAAAGATTTAAAAAACCATCTTTGTCAGGAGATAAATCAAAATGCTCTTAGCAATAGTTACCACCATACTATTTTACTACATCCACCTGTCTCACTAATACTCACCTGGCGTACCAAGGGCCCACTAAATCATGTACCTGTTCCTGTTGTCTTTCTACATTTTTGATTCCTTAGTGGCAGATGAGATAAATTATTGCTTCGTGTATGTTGCTATTCATGTATGCACAGTGTTTGATGTTTGTTTTGGCCCTAGGTAGTTCATTAACAAGAGATGCATGTTATATATCTTTGATTTATAATATGTTCTTTTATGTTTGGCTATAAGTGTATTTCACCACTAATTTATCTTGTTTAGAAAAGATAATTTACAAGGCCAAGAAAAATACAAAGTGATTGTTTCTGGTCAGCACACGCATCACTTAAATACACAACAAATAACCCTAGCTCCTTCAGTGAAGACAGCTGCAGAGCCAATCATGAACAAGCAAATGACATCTGCCCCACACACACTTACTATAAAGTACTAAATAAAAAGAACAGTAACTGCCATAAATGGTAGACTGAGTGACAGGTTTGTTGAGAATTAAAAAAAACAACCATATCTTCGCACCACTTTAGACAGAATGTCTTGACCAGAAACAATTCTTTTTCTTTTTTTTGGCCTAATAATAAAATACTATGTTGATACCTAGAGTGATTAGTCAATACTTGTAAGGTGTCACGAAAACATTTATATTTTGGAATTTTTCATGTTCATTTAATATTACAGAGATATGTTCTAGGTCTATTGCACAACACATGGATCAATCTTGGATGGACGCCTCATATTTTGGACACCCTCCAGACCAGGTATTTACGGACACTCCTCACTGGTATCGCATGTAACTATGGCGATGAAGATTGCACCTACAATGGCTTACAGTATTTTACAAACTGGTTGACCTCACATTCACCGTAAGTTGTAGTATTTATATTAATATACTGACTACATTTATCAGTGTACCAGTAATTTACTCATGAGAATGATGAAATCAGATTTTGCAATACATTTTTTTTGCTATTTATTAAAAGTTAGTGTCACTTGGGTAGTATAATCACAAGGGGTTCTAATTTAATGTGTTTTTATATTTAGCTTTTCCACACTCAGATTGTATCTACTCATAGCACTGTATTACACCTGACACAGACCTATATTGGCACAAGAGCTCTTAAATTTATATTTCCTCAATTTCTTGGGTAGCCATGCTGCAACCATAAGTAAATAGGATTATTCTTCACATAGTAACCTCTATCCTACCAGGTTCCCACTTATACTGATTGAGGCAGAACAATGGTACTGTTAATAAGTGCAAAGGATTAAATCCTTCACATAACAATGTCTGTCCTACCAGGTCCCTATTTATACAGCTGTTTGGGGTGCAACACTGCAACAATTATAGTTCAAATGATGGCCACTAAGGACTGTAACTATATATAGCCATTCAGAAACAAATGGCAGAAGCAGGGCTTGAGGTGATGACACTGATATAGATAATTGTGAGTCTAGCAGCCCCTCATAATCACATTCTGTGTTCACTTCTTGTATATTAAGATTACCAACTGATCTACGTACCGAGATATTTGGGGTAGGCGTGGCTAGCAGTGATTCCACACAATGGCAGATACTGTGGAGTCAGTTGAATGGACAGTTACTTGCTGATGATGACATTGCAATCCGTGAATCTCTCACAAAGTCACATGATCCATGGGTTCTTAACAGGTGAGGAAATTGTACTGATATGCAAATTTTGAAATCATATAGTGAACTGAAAAATTTAATCAAACTTTTAAAATGATTTTATTTACTGTATTCCATGTTTATTGTGCCAGGATTCTCGTTTGTACTTTAAATCAGGTATCACCTTCACCCTGAGGGAAACATGACGTTGAATGAATTCTTTACGATCTCTGACTTAAAGGGGCACAAGCTGAGTTTATAAGTTGTTGGGTGAAGTTTATACTGTGTATTTAAAAGTCACATTTCGTATTCTACTTTACTGATGCATATATAACCATCAGTTGCAATTGACTGAACTCACACCCAGAATTAAGATATCATTTATAAACAATTCTGATGATATGATTTAGCATACATATCAAAAAAAGACACAGAATCCATACTACGCAAGCATCAGTTCCAACAATGCCAGGAGGCAATTGTAATTTGATAGAAGGCATATATGAACAGCATAATAGAATAGTTAATTGAGGTTTTGTGTATGTATTTTCACTTGAGTGAAAGGTTTATAAAGCTTGTACCATATGGATAACAAACAGGAATTTATTTTGGATTTTTAACTCGTGTGCTGTCATACTTGGAAAACCAATGTGAAACAACAAATACTGAATCTTTGTTTGTAACTTAATAAATTGCAAAATATTGAAAATGTTTAAAAGATTTGCTATTGTACATACAATAACTTTTTCCACATTTTTTAAAAATAACATTTTTTGGTTATATTTTGATTTACAAACACTGACTTTGTTGACGCTATATTTCCCTTTCAACTTTAAATGTTTATCTACAATTATTTCTCTATATGTAAATGTACTTTATTTGATTTTTGTTCTCAGATACATGACCTGGTCATTAAATTTCTCCGTTATTCCAGCTGATGAAAGCTACATGGTGATTTACAGAACCAGTCAGAATGATATCGGAAGTGCAGTTGTATTTGATTTTATTGTTGAACATTTTGATGATATTTTACAAGTGTAAGTCTGTTGAAATGTAACCCTAAATGATATTTCAACAAATTTAAAATTCAGCTGATTTCTTGTAAGTTTTGGTGGAGGATATTTGAGTTTGTTGATTGTGATATACAGAAATTAAATGTAGGAGAGAGAAAAATGTATTATTATATCATCTGTATGGATGCTGAACACCCCCCTCCCCCCAAAAAACCAAAAACCAAAAAACCCCAGCTCAAAGGTCAAAATTCAAAGGTCACATCTTAATACTCAGTAGTTAATTATGTTCAACATAACATAATAATTTGATATACTAAATATATATAATATAAAATGTTAGAAATATTGAAGTGTTTCAGTGAATTTGGTACAAAATCAAGTTGCAAATTCATGAAATTTACTGTGCATTTAGGTATTAGAAATATTGATGTTATCTTTGTTCAATGTTTTGTGTTTGTAAAATTTGTTGTCATCACATGTAATGTATTATTTAGTTATTTAGCAAGGTTAATTTGTAAGAATTTAGGAAAATTATTTTTTTTAAATTTACATTTGAAAGTTTTGACAAGTTTTTGTGAAAGCAGCCTTATGTTGAAAGTGGTGTACAGGAATTTCCAATGAGTTCTAACCTATGTGTTATGTAGGGCCGGGGAACTCAGCAAATATTATAAATTAACCCCCCCCCCCCCCCCCACACACACACACACACACCTCATCTTATAGTTGTGGGTCGAACCAGAAAATACCTTTATAACTTTTAGTTTCTTTCGTGAAAACAGTAGCATTGTTTACCAGCCTATTCCCGGTGATTCAAATTATATACCAAGACAAACTAACGATATTCCTGATTTAGAGGAATGACGAGTCCTAAACTCTTTATCATTTCTTCGATGGTCTTCTAAGCATTCTTTCTTTTCTTGTTTTCAGGTATACTGGTAATATGTATGCATTGAATTGGATCTTTAAGTCTGTCAACACTGTCAATAGAGTCACACAATTCAAACAGGTATATCTTTATTAATAAGCAATACAATACAATAAAAAGGCTGTTGTATACAAACACAATATCTGATTTATAGATATGTTTAATAATTTGGGGGAATTTATTTAGGTTTTTAAAAAAAATTAATTAATTAATTAATTAATTAATTTTTTTGATGGGGGGCTATATGGAACAGGGGGTTCAATCTCATATTCACATAGCTTCTTTATGTTGTCACTCTTTGTCATTTTAAGACAATTACAGGATTGAAGTCTTGTTGAATTTAATTCAGAAAAAAACATGACCTATGTCAACTATGGGTCAGCTGGTTGATTTTTAAAAAAAAGTAAGAAAAAAAAATCATCTTCATTTTCTCTGCCTCTCCTTTTCCAAATAACCATCGTCTGCTTTAGTTACAATTTTACTAAGAGAGGCTGTCTAATGTGAGAGAAAATGAATAAAAAATGATTATTGGTGTTGGTACATTAGTTTATAAATGACCTAATATTCAACTTTACTCTAACACACATTTGCTTTTGTTGTTTTGAAGTTTCAGTCATTGAGAAGTAAGCTTCCTCACGATCAATCTATGAAGAGAATATTTGACAAGGCGGAAGAAATGATGAAAATAAATATTGAATGGTTAGAAAAATATCAGACAGTGGTTGGACGATATTTACAAGAACATACAAGTGGAGGCTGAAGTCTCTAATAGACTACTGTATTGGTATTGATGATTTCATAAAAAAACAAAAGTCAGTGGAATGCAGATAATTCCAACACAAGAGGGCGCAATTTGTAATGTAGTTTTAATACTCCATACATATCCTATCCTATATATGTATCCTATGAGTAAAGTTATCCATCAGTAACAATTTGGGAGGATGAAAGAAAACCTATTTTACTATAGATCTATCAGAAGACTACACTGGACTATAATATTGACACATTTTCTATGTGTTATTGTATATAACCTGTATGAGACTAATATAGGACATCACAGTCTTATCATGTCAGTTGTCTATAGAAAAGTGTACTCAGTGAAATAGAGAGAGGTTTAGATGCACGTGTTTACATGTGTTCTAAATGCATAGCGTCATAATCATGTGATTTGAGGCAACCCAGGTGTTCTGTACCAGATGATGCTACGTCAAAATGGAGGTCTACATGTAACTGTATATATGTGTTAAGTTTTATGTCATTTTTCTTCCATTAAATGTCATAATTCTTTTATGTTAGAGTTAATGTTAAGTATTTCCTTTGAGTACTTAAATGAAAAATGTATAAAGTCTAAAGTACCAACAAGTTTGAAAAAAACAAAGTCATGTGTTTGGCGTAGCTAAAACAGAAGATGCCAATGTGTGCATGCACATTCCACTGTCTTTCAACTTGTGTTCTGAACACGTAGATAACACAACTCTGTATGCGTCATTACGTGTACGCCTGCATGATCACACACTCAGCCATGCGCGTACATATTCTAACATGTATCTAAACATCTCTAATATATGCCATTACACACTTTATTATCATATTTATAGTTCTGTATGTTATCAGAGATGTGGATCATTTAAAAAATTTTCTCACAAAATTTGTTCACCCAGTTTTTTATATGCACTTCTGAAATTAGTCCAAAAGTAGATTTGGAATTAAATTTCCAAATCATGAATCCAGACACTAAAAAATTATGTGTTCCTTTTATTATAATTCATGCGTAATTTGCATAATTGATTACTTGCCAGTATTTTTTTTTGATCTTGCATTGTTTTGTGCATTTTAACAGTATTTAAATAATGACACTCTCTTGTTCAGTTGTAATAAAGTCCCAACCTACCTATCCTAATTTCTGAGGCCATGTTATTGGAAACATACAATTGTTTCATTTTTCGCCTCATGAAAATTTGTATTGCGAAAAGACAAAAACATGAACACCTTTCCTTCTTGCTAATATATGGGCGAAGAAAGACTTAGACAAATGAAATTCAACATATACCACACCAGGGCAGAAGTTAGATTTAAAGAATCTTGTGTATGGATGTATCTGAAGAGATAAAACGTCTAATCAAATCCATATGGAGATTGTACATAGACATTTTTTACTTTTGTGAGCATTATTGTTATATAGTAAGGGTTTTTACTTTGGAGAAGGTAATTTTCAAAACCAACTACTTTTTTAATCACTGTGTGAGTTCTCATTTTATTTTTATCAGTATTATTTTGTCTTATATATTGTGTATATTATCAGGTGATGTATTGCAATTATTTTGATAACCTCTATACAAAAAGAAATGTTTTTAACAAACCAACGGTTGCTAAGACTTATTGTGTGTATATTTTTGTTTTCATCAATTTTAGTTAAATTTGTCTTCTAGGATTTTTATGACACAATGGGTTTATTTTCCCTACGGTGGCCCACAGGTGACAGACGAAAACTAAATTTGTGCTACAAATAATTGATTTTTGATGGCAAAATATTTAATAAAAGGATAACACTTTTATTTCATATGACAAAACATTAATTTCTTGGGTCAATATAGAAATATCAAAGCAAAAAACTACAATTTCTGTGACAAATAAATTCTTTTTACAGAGCAGAAAATTAATTTGCGAAACGAAATTTTTTATTCGTGTGGCCCAAACTTTATTTTCGAGTGATAACATTTAAGTTGTGGGATAAAATGTTTAATTGTTGGTGCAATGTTTGAAACATTAGAACCGGTTTTTCTAAAGTTTTCTAACAAGACTCAAAATACCTCATTGCAAACTATTAATCCTTAGAGCAGTACACCAGGTTTTTGTGAAAAAACTCTAACTTTGTGTAAAAAGTATTTAAATGTCAAGCCGGAATATGAATTTAAGTCCATTACAATCTTATACTCTGACTGCAGAAACAACATTTGTCACCATACAACCTGCTTTTCTTATCGACGAGATTTACTTAACACAGGATGCAACATTAATGTTTGGGGACGAAACATTAATATGCGAGGACAAAACTTTCTTTTTGCTTGACGGAAGTTGGACTGCATGACGGAAATTGGTTATATATCCCACAATCCTTGGCACACTCTTGGCGGCTATTTCAACTTCGTGACTAGCACTATATCTGATCATGTCAAGTGGTAAACACATCAATTGTTTCCAGTGTATAAATGTTTTTTTAAAGATAATAAAGGACGGAAACACCATTCCCATCAATACTAGTATTCCTGGACCCAATCTCATTAAAATCTGATGTGGTGAAAGCAGCTAAATGCTTTATTTACCTCTATTTCCATCGTTTTGTGATGTTTCCCACGCAGGCGGCGATCACTCGGAACAAAAACAAGCAACACAAACTATGGAAATAGAGATAAATAAAGCATTTAGCTGCTTTCACCACATTAGATTTTAATCAGATTGTCCTGGACCAATGGGGAAAAATGGACCGATCGCATTCTCAAGAATTAAAAGTTATATTGAAAATGACAGTGTCCTGTGGAATAGTTGTAGAATATATATCATGAGAGTTGGATCTTGGATGCACAATACCTCGAATAACAGACAGACTAAAAACGAAGAATGTACCTCTGCCCTATACATTTGAATGCTGATCTAGGTACTGAGAATGTACTGTGGCTGTAATATAGTGCTTTGGTTTGGGATGACCCAAATGCTCATAGATATGTGACTTCACGACATAATCACAGAATTGAGGCCTGTTATCGAGAGATTACGAAGAGTATTTCAGTTCTGAATTTATGGCAGGGGGTCTGAGGACAAATGGGGGGGGGGGGCAACAAATTGGAGGTTTTAAGGGGGGGGGGACATGGAAATTCTGATCGTTTGAAAGGGAGGGGCACGAAATGTTTAGCTCATGATTTGAACCAAAGTACACCTCGCGAGTGGTCGTTTACCGAGTACATTTGAACATTTCTTGCAGCTTTGCCACAATGAATTCAAAAGCCTACAGTCAGTGATAAGATGGGTGATTACTATACGAAATATGTATGCTTTAATCTCTCTTCTCCCTCCCTCCCTGTCTGTCTGTCTGTTTGTCTGCCTGTATCTATCTATCTATCTATCTATCTATCTATCTATCTATCTATCTATCTATCTATCTATCTATCTATCTATCTATCTATCTATCTGTCTGTATGTCTGTCTGTCTGTCTATCTGTCTGTCTGTCTCTGTATGTATGTATGTATGTATGTATGTATGTATGTGTGTGTGTGTGTGCGTGCGTGCGTGCGTGCGTGCGTGCTTGCCTGCCTGCCTGCCTGCCTGCGTGCGTGCGTGCGTGTGTATGTATGTATGTATGTATGTATGTATGTATGTATGTGTATGTATGCAAGCACACTGTGTGTGTGTGTGTGTGTGTGTGTGTGTGTGTGTGTGTGTATGTGTATGTGTGAAACCATGAAATTCTTTGCTGATATTTGATTTCAATCACACGTTGCTCTCGTTTAGTTGGAATTTGGTTTTAGTGGACATGATCTAATCACCAACTTTAATCACAAGCAAAACATGTACTATTAAAAGGCCATGGTGTATTGTGATGTATGCTCCCGATATAAGAAATTGATGTCAAAAATTATATTTTAACTTTCCATGGGGATAATGGACTCCAACTGTTGAAAAGACAATTAATATAAGCACCTTAAAAAGTTAAAATTGTGAAATTGTGTTACTATACACATCAATGACGCTATTGTATATTTTCTCAGTTTAGTCGCCTGGTGGCGCTGTTCGTGCAGCAAACTATAGCATCTTTTCGTGATTCTATTTATTGCTAAAATGAATACTTTGAAACCGACATTTTTTGATGTTTAGCTAAGTAAGCTTAAGCTTATTCTTCAATACATCATGAATTACTTCAGAGATGCCTCTTACATACAATGAAATCAAAAGATTATGCTAGCAAAAGCCTTTGGAAAAAAAGGAAGTTAGTTTCACCAAGATCTATAATTGAGATTCACCCGTTTAGTTGTTTTTATGTATTCATATCATTACTACTTTGCCCACGTTAACACACTACCAAAACTTTAAAAGGTACTTATAAGACGAAATGCCATTTACAATGTACTGATAATTGGTTTTATATATGGACATTGAAAAAAAAATTGCTATAGATTCACGCGGCACTTTAACTTCTAAAACAAAACACGGGGGTGATTATTATGAGATTGAGATTGAGATTTTAGATTTATCGTTTTGTGGGCATTTTGAACGCCGTTTTGTTTGTTTGTTTGTTTGTTTGTTTGTTGTTGTTGTTGTTGTTTTGGTTTTTGGGTTGTTGTTTTTTTTGTTTTTTTTTTTTGGGGGGGCTTCTTTAGCGCCTTTGGAAATTACTGTGTGCTTGATTCAGGCAATTGATTGATTAAGGAATACGTTTGAGCTCGAGCACGCCAAGCAGCGGAGCGCGTCAGCTGTCGCGAGCGCACTAAGCGTCGATTTTGCACCATGTCTATCCGTATACTTTTTTTTTTTTTTTTTTTTTTTTTGAGTCTTCCATATTTATATAAACTTTTTGTCTGCGATTATTATAAAAAATGTTGAAAGACCAGAAAGTGTACATTGTCAAGCACATACATATAATATTTTTAATCATTCCATTTCTGGTCGGCCTTTATACCCATAATAACATATATGTGTACGTAGACGTGTATAATGAGTTTATTAAAAATATACTATAAATAAAGAAGTAAGTATGTAAATGTGACCCATAGCTGACTTGGGCCTTTATTACCTGTATGACATCATTATCATTTTCGAGTTTCACCAGAAATATTACCTCATGCCCCTGCATAGACAAGAATAAAACCATTTAGCAAAGGAATAACAGTTTACAAGCGACTGTGCGTCGAGGTCAAGGTTCAGATGTCTCAGAACGAGGCAGGCGCCCAATTTGAGATGGGTGAGATGTCGGTAAGTGTTCGTTCCCATAGCCATTCTTAAAATCCGTATATTTCGCCTGTTTTTACCCATGCAACTTCATCAACAACCATATTTGACTTTATATACTCGAAAGTATTTGAAGAAATGTTTTGTAGAAATTTGCAAGGTTTAAAAGGGTGTTGTGATCGAGTGTAAATGTGATGGTGGCAGTGTGACCCCTAGCTGCAATAATTGTAGCGTCTTGTTGCGGTTTTGTGGGTTTTTTCGTCTGTTTTGGTGACTTTTTAAGTTTTTGTGTTTAACCCTCCCTAACGGGTGCGGGTTAAACACAAAAACTTAAAAAGTCACCAAAACAGACGAAAAAACCCACAAAACCGCAACAAGACGCTACAATTATTGCAGCTATGTGACCCCGGGAGTGTGACGCAGTGACTTTTCCAAATAGAATATACGTACGTGTACACGTCCATGTGACTGTAACGATGGTATTACTACAGTGAAGGCAGAATGCAGCTAGTCTCCTTTTGAAACGGGCCGTCAACTTGTTCTTCCCAAGTGATAACATAGTTGACTGCTATACTAATCTCAACAGTGACTTATAATGTTTTTGTTTTTTGTAGTGAAATTGGGCTCTAACATGCATCGCCATCAGCGATGAAAGTGGGGACAACATGTCACACTGACAGTAGTCGCCGTCGGAAAACAGCCTAACAAGTATGGTAGCGTCTTTGGAACAAGTTTTGGGACCTTCATGGGACATCCGAAGACTAATCCTGGGAGATAACTTGAATTGATACCTGCAGACACCAGAAGCCATCTTGGAAGTTGTCTGTCGATGAGCGACTTGAGGTGGACGACGACGACGACTGCTGGTAATTATTACGTTCCGACACCGGCTGTGAAACGAGGACAAACCCGGTTAGTATTTTTTCTCGGTATATTTTTTCAGTATGGGTCGCCAAAAGTCGCAGTGATAATGTTGTTCATGGATGCGTGATTTGTCGGCATTCCGTAAACATCTGGTAAATTTTGGAAACAAGCCCTTACAAGTTTCCACTCATTTTCTATTTTGTTGAGGCTTGGAATTACATTTTTTTGAACTTCCACACAAAAAAACCTTTTAAGTTTGTGAATAAATCAACACTTGTCAATTCCGTTTTGAGGCAATAGTGTCTGTTTCAGTCAGCAAACAAGATTTTTTCTTTTTTGCCTTGGGAGTGAGAATTTAATTTTGTAATTTTTAGGGACTTCCTGTTTTTTTTGTTTTTTTTTTGTGTACAGCCGTTAGCCCAGAATTAACAGAGCAATTAGTTGTTACTGACTGTTCATTTGCTGTCCACATAGCTGCTCTTTCCTTTGTCAAAAAAAATGACAGGGAGAGTGGTATCGGTATAGTGTACACATGTTGACTGACAATGAGGGCAATAGCGTACGTTTGTTGACAAGGGACTTGTCGGTCACACAAAAACAGTCTCAGAAACGAGACTGTTTTGGTTTCCCCTGAGGGCAAAACCTGATTGGAATTAAATGAAACTAATTTGGTGTGACTGGCTGGTCCCGAGGGGAAAGAACTCATGCTATCACCCAAATTATGTCAGTCAACATGTGTTTTATAACACCAAACTAGAATCATACACCACAGCACACTAAAATAATTATAACAAACTTCTCCAGCAAGCAGAGTTTGTTTGCATTGTGTTCAATAACATTTTAGAGTTGCCCCAATAACAAATAGTTCTCCAAAATACCAACCGCTGTCTTGATTACTGTCTTTGTTTTTTTAGAGTCTTTCTCAGAGACAATGTTGGCCAGCTCATCTTCCGAAATTTCGATGAATCGAGCAAAACATTTACGTTGGCTGCTGCTTGTGGTCGTAGTTTCAGACGAGCCAGACATGTTTACAATGTGTTGTTCTTTGAAAATATTGTCATTATTCGCGTGTATATATGATGTCATCAAGAGGCACTAATCAATGGAGCTAGAGACTAGTTCCATTAATTAGTGCCTGCCACATCATTTATCATAGAATAGCGCGAGAATAGTCCATAACATGTGATGTAGCATTGACCAATCATGACCAAGAGTTGAGTATGCAGTGTGTTATAATGTTTAATACTGGGGTAGTACATTGTTTATTTTTACAGCAAATTTTGTAGTTAGTAAACATTCATAGATAGTTTACCTCTACCCAGTACCTGCTTTGCTGAACAGTTAGGCAGCTCCCCTGGAGTCCATCAATTGTCTTAGAAATTTTATTATTTGCCCCTTTATTCAGAGATTAATTTTTTGAGGTCCTATTAAAGAATTAGTGATTGCAATCTCTGAATTTCCAATTTCAGTTTTCAAATAGTTTCGCCATATTTGCTTTTTTTCCTGTCGAAGTTATAATAGTTGGATGTAAACTAAATAAATTGCCCGTTGTCTGTGTTGATTGGAGCACTCTTGGAAGTTGTCTGCCGACTAGCGACTTCAAGTAAATGACTACTCCTGTAATTATTATGTATACTTCCGACACCTGTTGTGAAACTAGGACAAACCCAGCCATAATCACAGAAGCTTGGTAAGATACACGAGTATTTTACCAGGCAAAAAGAGATACCTGCTTTATAGTAATACACATGCGTTTCCCTATGTTGGATTGTGCCCTCAACGACTACTTTATGATTTTTTTGTTTACTGGTTTACTCAAGTTTACTGCTTATTGTAGTTTATATTTTGTTGAAAAAACAGGTTTTCTTTTGTCATGAAGTGTCCAAGTTTGGATGCATAATGAAAGTATGTCATTTTTTAAAAGAAAATTTGAATATTTATAGTGTATTTTGAATTTCAATCACATAGATGCTCTAATTACATAATGTAAACCTGATTTGAAAAGGGACTTACAACATTGTTTTCACTTGTGATTGAGATGTTAACTCATGCTTTTGTTTGTATATTACTGCTATTCTGTTAAATTTGAAAATATTGACATTTTATTTGATTTTTTCATATTTACATATTTAAGTTACATTTTTTTTTTTTTTTTTTTTTACATATTTACACTTTGTTTTGTCCTATTTGCCACACTTTTTGTAGTTCTCCCTTCGTGCAATTATTGGTTTACATTGGTCTGGATGTACTGTGACATGGTGGTCATTCATTAAACACTGCACTTTCTTCAGATCATCCCCAGGCATACTTTGGAAATTTACCAAACTTTTGTTTAATTCTTGGTGGATAGCTTCAAAAAAGATTGTTCAGAAAAGAACCCCAATCCACGCTTAAATTCCCTCACCCTCTGTACAACATGCGCTCTCCAGCATATGTAGTTTAGGAAATACGTTTGTAATGTAAACCCTGTAATGTTTCATCAGTTTGGTAATTGTTGACTCTGGAGATAGAAAATAAAAATAAACAGATAAAATTATACATTTTATTATCTTTTATCTAGATCAATTGTAAAAAAGATTGTTACATTTTGGAAATACAGAGAATCAAACGGGTTCACTGATATCTCAGTGAAAAATCAATGCTAGGTTTGAGTATTGTTTTTGAGAATATGTCATTCAAGTTTGTACTTTTGTCTTAAATGGCTACCTGTAAAGAGAAGAATTTAATTACAAAGATAGAAACACACAAAGTGTGTTCTATGGACTATGGTTGTTGTACTTCTATGGAAAAATAGTTGGTACTGAAATATTGTGCTTGTTCATTTGTGATACCGTTGTAAAATTTCAACTATGTCACATGCATTGTGTGTGTGTGTGTGTGTGTGTGTGTGTGTGTGTGTGTGTGTGTGTGTGTGTGTGTGTGTGTGTGTGTGTGACCAGAACTTTAAAAATAATAATTGGTTTCTTTCCAATATATTATGGACTGCTGTCATTGAATATGGCCAGATATGACCACACAATTATATGTACTCTGATTTGGGACAGCATGTTTGTTCGAGACAGTCATGTGATGTTGCTGGCTACTTGAAAGCAAAATTATGGTTATTATAAATACAATGTATATATCATGTATATGATCACATACCACTTGGGCCAGATAAACCATAGATCTTCTGGAGATACTCATAATCCCCAACTATCAAGACCACAAGTGATTTCTCCCTGGGTGATTTAAACATATGTTGGTTAATGTAGTGATTATTGAGTGCAAAAGACAACAGACAATAAATCTGAAATA
This sequence comes from Glandiceps talaboti, assembly GCF_964340395.1. Classification (NCBI taxonomy): domain Eukaryota; kingdom Metazoa; phylum Hemichordata; class Enteropneusta; family Spengelidae; genus Glandiceps; species Glandiceps talaboti. The sequence continues at coordinate 29,061,969 of NC_135549.1, forward strand.
AGAAGGAGACCACATTATAGCAAAGTACATATGAAATAAACCTACTTCCATTCATGACCATCAAGTAAATTGACTTGGTCTCTATTCAGTTGCATTGCTGTGCAAAGGTTCTTGTCTGTGTCTTTAGCTTGGAACAAATTCCAGACAACTGTGTTATCACAGCTGTTGGGCTCAGACACATTCAAAATCTGGAACACAGATTTCATACTTCCTCCTCCATGGTCACCCCCTATCTTCACCCACACCTGAGTTGATGGGATGATACTGTGGGATACAAGCTTACTGGTTCTGTAAGAAGGAAGTGATAATGGTTTATGCTATGCAAATGGTAGAGCTTATATCTAGATCTAAATTTTATGATAACACAGTAAATGGTAGGTATTGGTAGTATGAGTACACTGTACTGACAGAGTACAGTATGTGAGTGGTAGGTATTGGTAGTATGAGTACACTGTACTGACAGAGTACAGTATGTGAGTGGTAGGTATTGGTAGTATGAGTACACTGTACTGGCAGAGTACAGTATGTGAGTGGTAGGTATTGGTAGTATGAGTACACTGTACTGGCAGAGTACAGTATGTGAGTGGTAGGTATTGGTTGTATGAGTACACTGTACTGGCAGAGTACAGTATGTGAGAGGTAGGTATTGGTTGTATGAGTACACTGTACAGACAGAGTACAGTATGTGAGTGGTAGGTATTGGTGTATGAGTACACTGTACTGACAGTACAATGTGTGAGTGGTAGGTATTGGTTGTATGAGCTCTAGCACTCTGCATCTCTGTCATTGAGATTGAAAAATTTTCAGACAAGACCTTTTCAGTTATGATTAGCGGAATATTTATTTTTGTCGAGATTAGTAGGTCTACAATTCCGATTTACACAATGTATCTTGCCATGTCACATGGAGCTTTGAACACTTGACTAAATTTAGTCCACCTTGCATACGAAATGCTAGCCCTGCTTGCAGATGGGCAGGGGTCTATATTACTGACACAGCCCTCAACACCAAAGGGTGACTTGTTCCGTATGCAAGCAGGACTAACAAAATATGTGCACCACCTGCATGCAGATCCATAGACTATTAAATTAAAATAGCAGACAATGTTATGTCTACTACAAGTTGAATGTTGTTGACAATTATGGACGTTTTTTTTGGTAAATTTGTTAGAAAATTGAAATTCGAATTGCCTCAAAATTATTTTAGATCCCTAGTTTATTTCATTCATCATTAACATTTTCTAGGGTTAAAGCTGTAAAACACTGGAATTATTTATAGCCAACCTCAAAAATCCTTTTCCTTTTTTTGTGCATTTGCCAGTCATTATTAGACCCCGCCGGACGAAGTCCGGACGGGGACTTATGGATTGGGTTCCGTCCGTCCGTCCGTCCGCAGCCGTTTCTTGGAGATGCCTGGACCGATTTCTTCCAAATTTGGTACTGGGGCAACATCCTATAGCATACATATGCACGTCAATTTGTTTTATGATATGATCCAATATGGCCACCAAGCAGCCATTTTGTTTGCAAATTTTCCCTGTCCAATGCCATAACTCAGATATGCGTGAACAGATCTCATTCAAAGTTGGTATTAGGACAGTGTTCTATGACATACATGTGCATATTCATTGTTGTCGTGATATGATCCAATATGGCCACCTAGCAGCCATTTTGTTTGCAAATTTTCCATGTCCAAAGCCATAACTCAGACATGCTTGAACAGATCTCATTCTAAGTTGGTATTAGCACAGTGTTCTATGACATACATGTGCATATTCATTGTTGTCGTGATACAATCCAATATGGCTGCCTGGCAGCCATTTTGTTTGTGAATTTTCCATGTCCAAAGCCATAACTCAGACATGCTTGAACAGATCTCATTCAAAGTTGGTATTGACAGTGTGCTATGACATACATGTGCATATCCATTTTCGTCATGATACAATCCGCCTGGCAGCAATTTTGTTGGTGCAGTTTTCATGTCGAAAGCCATAACCCAGACATGCTTGAACAGGTCCCCTCCCCTCATCCCGACCCATCCTTTATTGTTGAATGGTTTATTCCATCACATTATCTTGAAGAGTAGTCATGTTCCATGTCCAACGAGCAGACACAACATATCTTAGTCTGTTTGATTTAGGTTCACAAGTGTTGTTGCGTAATCAGTGTAGTGATATCAAGAAAATGACAACATAAACTGCCAGTTCCTTAAAACCCAATCATAGTGGGGAGTATGTTATTCTCAATGACTTGTTTACATTGTAAATGATGTTAGGGTAGACAGCGTTGCTTTGGCAATCTTGAAATTTGAATTCCTCCCCTGATATTTGCAAAAATAGTTTACTAGGCTTATATATTATAGTGTTAATTTTGATTGTGAAATAACTGGGTAGTTGATTATCTATCAAAAATAGTTAGTTTAAGGTTTTATTATCAACTGATGATTGTCACCATCCTGAGGTAAAATGTCCCCATTTTGTTGCAGCCTATGGGATATTGACACCACTAGCTTTAAACCTTGGCAGAACACTGACATTTATTTTTGTTTCTTTCTTTCAGATTATGCATACAGATATGTTGTATGAACAGGTGTTAATGTGTGACTGAAAAGCCATCACTCTATGGCTAATAGAGCCTTCCTTGAGGACACCCTCAATAGGGAGGGGAGCTGATGACTATAAATTCTTATGTAAGCTGCTACTTCCCAGGCAGGATGGACTACATATATGAAGAGCGTGTATATGGAAGACAAAGTAAACACAGGGAGAAGAGCAAATCAAACATTTGATCAGTCAAGCACTGTCAAGTATTCAAGTGTTAAAGGATCAGGTTAATGAACTTGCAGCCCAAAACACAGGAACATAAAAAACTTCCACCTATTACCTACTTTTGGTAAGGAAGTCCATCATTGCAATGGGATGGACAGAGAGATGGTAGCTTTAGTGCCTACTACAAATTTGGAATCATAAACATCCTAATACGAAGGATCTTCTCTGTGAATGCCTATGGAGATTTTGAACTTCATCCTCCTGAGATAGATGACATATTGTAACTACTGGTGATGCCAACCGGAGACTTAAAAAAACCTAATGAACCAGGAGAAGTGGAAACCTCAACTAAGTGGATGGAATGCGTGCTTCCGGAATTTTCAGATGTGAAAAAATGTGCAACCTGTGTGAAAAAGAACACAATTGTGATATACATGTAAGGATGGAAAAACAATAGGCCACCTGTGAGATACGGTCACAGTGGCAATGAAAAAACAAAGGCCACCGGTGCAAAAACAATCACAGTGGCAAGGGTAAAACGAGATGAAAAAATAGGCTACTGTTGTGAAATGTACACAATGGCAAGGGTAAATTGATATGAAAAATGAAATGAGCAAAGTGGTGAAATAAAATGACATGTAAAAAGCATGCCACCAGTCCGAAACAAGAAAAGTGGCAGGTAAGAGGACACGTACATAAACTAGACACTGATGTGAAATGGATGTAGTGTCAATGTTAAAAACAGGCCAAGGTGTTTAACAGACACTGAGGTGAAATAAAAGGACATTATAAAACAAGTCTACAGTGCATACTGGCACATTAGTGTGGACATAAAATGAAACGGGTCACAGTGTGAAACAAGAAAAAGGGCAAGTGAGAGGACACGTTGAAAACAGACAATGGTTAAATAAAAAGACATTAAAAAACAGTCCACGGTGCGAAACTGACACATTAGTGTGGACATAAAATGAAACTGGTCACAGTGTGAAACAAGAAAGTGGCAAGTGAGAGGACACGTTGAAAACAGACGGTGGTTAATATATAAAAAGAGATTATGAAACAGTCCACAGTGCGAAACTGGCACATTAGTGTGGACATAAAATGAAACTGGTCACAGTGTGAAACAAGAAAGTGTCAAGTGAGACGACACGTTGAAAACAGACAGTGATTATATAAAAGGACATTAAAAAACAGTTCACAGTGCAAAACTGGCACGTTAGTGTGGACACAAAATGAAATGGGTCACACTGCGAAACAAGAAAAATGGCAATTGAGAGGACACGTTGAGAACAGACAGTGGTTATATAAAAAGACATTAAAAACAGTCCACAGTGCGAAACTGGCACATTAATGTGGACATAAAATGGTATGGGCCACAGTACGAAACAAGAAAAGTGGCAAGTGAGAGGACACGTTGAAAACAGACAGTGGTTATATAAAAAGACATTAAAAAACAAGTCTACAGTGCGAAACTGGCACATTAGTGTGGACACATAATAAAATAGCCCACAGTGTGAAATTAGAAAAGTGGCAAGTGAGAGGACATGTTGAAAACAGACAGTGGTTATATAAAATGACATTAAAAAACAGTTCACAGTGCGAAACTGGCACGTTAGTGTGGACACAAAATGAAATGGGTCACACTGCGAAACAAGAAAAATGGCAATTGAGAGGACACATTGAGAACAGACAGTGGTTATATAAAAACATTAAAAACAGTCCACAGAGCGAAACTGGCACATTAGTGTGGACATAAAATGGAATGGGCCACAGTACGAAACAAGAAAAGTGGCAAGTGAGAGGACACGTTGAAAACAGACAGTGGTTATATAAAAGGACATTAAAAAACAAGTCTACAGTGCGAAACTGGCACATTAGTGTGGACACAAAATGAACAGGTCACAGTGTGAAACAAGAAAAGTGGCAAGTGAGAGGACACATTGAAAACAGACAGTGGTTATATAAAAAGACATTAAAAAACAGTCCACAGTGCGAAACTGGCACATGAGTGTGGACATGAAATGGAATGGGCCACAGTACGAAACAAGAAAAGTGGCAAGTGAGAGGACATGTTGAAAACAGAGAAAGTGGTGATATAAAAGGACTTTCAAAAACAGTCCACAGTGCGGAACTGGCACATTAGTGTGGACACAAAATGAAATGGCCCACAGTGCGTAGCAAGAAAAAGGGCAAGTGAGAGGACACGTTGAAAACAGACAATGGTGATATAAAAGGACATTAAAAAACAGTCCACAGTGCGAAACTGGCACATTAGTGTGGACATAAAATGAAACTGGTCACAGTGTGAAACAAGAAAAGTGGCAAGTGAGAGGACACGTTGAAAACAGACGGTGGTTATATAAAAAGACATTAAAAAACAGTCTACAGTGCGAAACTGGCACATGAGTGTGGACATAAAATGAAATGGGCCACAGTACGAAACAAGAAAAGTGGCAAGGGAGAGGACACGTTGAGAACAGACAAGTGGTTACATAAAAAGACATTAAAAAACAGTCCACAGTGCGAAACTGGCACATGAGTGTGGACATAAAATGAAACTGGTCACAGTGTGAAACAAGAAAGTGGCAAGTGAGAGGACACTTTGAAAACAGACAGTGGTTATATAAAAAGACATTAAAAAAACAGTCCACAGTGCGAAACTGGCACATGAGTGTGGACGTAAAATGAAACGGGTCACAGTGTGAAACAAGAAAAGTGGCAAGTGAGAGGACACGTTGAAAACAGACAGTGGTTATATAAAAGGACATTAAAAAACAAGTCTACAGTGCGAAACTGGCACATGAGTGTGGACATATAAAGGAACGGGCCCATAGTGCGAAACAAGAAAAGTAGCAAGTGAGAGGACACGTTGAAAACAGACAGTGGTTATATAAAAGGACATTAAAAAACAAGTCTACAGTGCGAAACTGGCACATGAGTGTGGACGTAAAATGAAACGGGTCACAGTGTGAAACAAGAAAAGTGGCAAGTGAGAGGACACGTTGAAAACAGACAGTGGTTATATAAAAGGACATTAAAAAACAAGTCTACAGTGCGAAACTGGCACATGAGTGTGGACATATAAAGGAACGGGCCCATAGTGCGAAACAAGAAAAGTGGCAAGTGAGAGGACACGTTGAAAACAGACAGTGGTTATATAAAAGGACATTAAAAAACAAGTCTACAGTGCGAAACTGGCACATTAGTGTGGACACATAATAAAATAGCCCACCGTGTGAAATTAGAAAAGTGGCAAGTGAGAGGACACGTTGAAAACAGAGACAATGGCGATATAAAAGGACATTAAAAAACAGTTCACAGTGCAAAACTGGCATATTAGTGTGGACATATAAAGGAACGGGCCAAAATGCGAAACAAGAAAAGTGGCAAGTGAGAGGACACATCGAAAACAGAGACACTTGTGATATAAAAGGACGTTAAAAAACAAGTCTACAGTGCGAAACTGGCACATTAGTGTGGACACAAAATGAAACGGGCCACACTTCGAAACAAGAAAAGTGGCAAGTGAGAGGACACGTTGAAGACAGAGAATGGCTATATAAAATGACATTAAAAAACAGTCTACAGTGCGAAATAGGTACACTAGCATGGACACAAAATGGAACAGGTCACAGTGCGAAACACGCGATGTAAAACGACATGTAAATAAAAAGGACACTGATATGCAATGGACATAGTGTTAACAGGCTAATAGGCGACACAGGACAAGAACACTGGACAAAGGAGGAGTGGCATAATCGACACAATAAAAGATGTGTGAGCAAAACTAATACATATAGAAGATTCACTTGCAACCTGTATAAAAGAAAGTGAAGTAGTGATAAATAGGACACATTATAAAACATGTGAAAAGAAAAATATCAAGGTGATTGAAAGGACAAGAAGAACCAGCTCACTGGGTTACAACCTGTTTGAACTAAAGTTAAAATGAAGAGTTGTAACATGGAAGTGTAACTCATGTTACCCCGAGATGTATGTTATGAGGATATTCCCTAGATGACAACAAAGGATACCACTACTCTGATAATGGTAGTAATCTGTGATAACTATTAAAAGTACATCACATGTACCAGACTTCTGTCATAACTGCAGAAGACATCTCTCGGAATTGAAGTTCACCAAGTCAGTTATCATACACTGGCTAGAAGAGGAATACTGGACTGAAGATTGGACATCCACCAAATCGTGATAATCAGATGGTCATTGGCCAAGCAGTGAGGACACGCTTTGGTCAATGGCTGATATCAGCGTATGTAACCTGCAGATTACCACATGTGCGCAACGTGGTGTTACTTGGTTGCAAACTGCTAAAACCTTTTTGGTTCACAGAAATCTTGAATGATTTTTCTATCTGTTCTACATGTAAATATGTCTTGCTATAGTGGTCAGTTATAAACTGCAAGCCACTATGCAAGCTATTTCCGATGAACAGATGCAGCGCAGCCTTAGAAAGAAGGTAAGTCTTATTTGAGTAAAGCAATGGCTTTACTTGTTAATACCCATATAAATCTCTCTTTCTCTTTTTCTCTTTTTCTCTACACAGATAACAATGAAGAAGGACTGTACCGCTGAAAGATTTCAAGAAAAAGAATATCAAAGGCAAGTACCTATATAATTTTGTTCATTTTTTAATAATGTTTTTTTCCCGTTTTTTCAGATCACTGGAAAAGCTGATGAAGTTATTAAAAGATGAAGCATATATGTAAGTTTCAAAGCTTTGAGTCCTTTCAAATTTTATGTTTTTGTCAGTCATGAAAAAATGTTTTCTCAGTACATGTTTTATTGAGGCTTGTGTAGAGGGAAAATGATTGTTGAGAGACCCAAAATCTTTTGTATATTTATATATCTGAATAAGCTGTTGTTAGATCACCATACATTTAAATAAACCAAGGAATGCAGTATTTCTCTTCTCCTCTCAGGTAACACAATTGAGTCATCATTGTTGAAGAAGGATGCTGCTGAAGAAACTTTATTAAAAGAAAAAAGTATGTACCGGAGTATCTCTATATTATTTCTATTCAGTTTATTTGATAATGTGTGTACCCTATTTTTCAATCACACCCAGGAATGATGAAGAAGGCTAGCGAAGAGTGTTATTAAAAGAAGAGGGACAAGTAAGTTTCTTATTTTGCAATCTTGATGTTCTGATACAATCAATCATTAGTCTCTCAGAGGGGGACTATTCCAATGGGCTCCACCCACCTTTTTTGTCCATGCCTGCATGCGTCCGGTTGTGTGCAGTACATCATTTCTCAGGCGGCAATATTTGTACTTAAAAATAAACACTGCATAACTCAAAAACTGCAATACCCATGACACTTCATTCAAGTGTCTACCCCCATATTATCAGATTCAAGCTATGTTTGGAGACCTTGACCTTCAGGGCCAATTATCAAAATCCAGCCAATTCCTACCTATCACACACATTGTAGTGTTTACACATTGCCAATTTCTTGTAAATCATGTTTACAAGTAATGTGAAGAAAAGAATTAGACATTGTTTTTGGTGCTATAAATGTAATTTCTATTGAATGGCAGCCATATTTGTAGCCAAAGTCTTTTAAATCATGTCTCTATTCTGTCTATAGAAGTAAAGTATTTCGGGGGGGGGGGGGGTCTTCTAAGACTTGTTCAGTTCATAAAACAAGCAGTTTGTGCATGTATTCCAGATCATGCTCATACCCTAGGAACTTGTATCACCAGAATGAATGAAGGAAGCTCAAGAAAAAAGTTATCAGAAGATAAAGAAGATAGTAAGTTTCAAGTCTTACAGTCTCTTCAAAATGTATGATTTTCTAAGTTGTGAAGAAATTTTTTCTCACTGGATGGTTTTATCAAAGATTGTGTAGAGGGAAAGTGATGGTTAAGAGAGCCAAAATGTTTTCTGTATAGATCTGAAAACACCATTGTTGGATCACCATAGATATAAATAATCCATGTAAATCTGTATTTCACTTCTCTACTCAGGTAACACAACTGACTCAACATTGAAGAAAACACTACTGAAGAAAGTCTAAAGGAAAAGAATATCAAAAGTAAATACCTATATATTTCTGTACAATTTATTTGATAATGTTTTTGTCTTCATTTTCAGATACATGTATACCCATGTGTCACTTTACTTCGGAAAAGGTGTGAATGAACGATTTGTTTTAGGGTATTTGTGTGCTTAAATTGGTCAAACATTTTTATAAATAAACATCAAAATATGGCGCTTGGCGTCAATAGGAGGATGCCAGGTGTGGATAGCCCTACTAAAACTCTTGGTGGAGAACACTGTACCACTACTTCTATCGATATATATAGGCCTATTGACCACGTTTCCTTAGATTTACAAATTTATTGTTTCTGACGTGGGATTGATATAAAATTATGAGAGCAAGTGTGTATATATGAGAGGTATGTATTTATATATTATTTCTTTTCAGTTTATTATTTTGATAATGTCTTTGCCTTATTTTTTAGATCATACCCAGGAACGGTGAAGAAAGCTAGCTTAGAATGTTATTAAAAGAAGAGGACAAGTAAGTTTCTTATTTTGCAATCTTGATATTCTAATCACTCCTAAAATGAATCATTAGTCTCTAAAAGGGCGACTATTAGAATGGGATTCACCCACCGTTTTTGTCCATGCCTGCATGCATCCGTCTGTGCGTAATACATCATTTCTCAGACATGCCGTATCCAATTTCTTTCAAACCTGGCACAAAGGTGACATGTCAACTGAGACATACACAAAGTTGACCAAAGAGGTCGGTTATCGAAATGCAGCCATTTCCTGCATAAGTATCTATTTCTTGCCAGTAAATTCTTTTAAATCATGTTGTGTTCAGTAACATAGAAGTCAAGTATTCGAGGGGGTCTGTACCTTCCATGAAGTCTTGCTAGCTTTTTTTAGTTTGAACAGACAAGCAGAACAGTTTGCAACTGGTGACAATTAGTTCTACTTTAGTAAATGCACTTTCCTAATTCAATTAAATTTGGTACATACTTCAAACATAACTAATTATATATGTTCTGTTAATGTTGCATTCAAACAATTATTGTGTGTAGGAACAAAAATCTAAAGACTTTGCCCTTATGGAAGGCATTCAGTTTAAATGTGCTTGGTATTCTTTTCAATTCAGTTCATATTAATGTTTTCTTTGTTTACAGATCGTACCCATGAAGAACTAATATGACCAGAATTGAAGAGGATTATGCTATAGAAGAAAGTTATCAGAAGAAGAAGACATAAGTAAGTGTCAAATATTGCAATCTCTTCAAAGTTAGTTTTAATAACCCCGACCCCTTGATTGTGATGCCGATGTTCAAAGTGAAAAAGCCAAAATTATTCAAAGTGTGGATGTACACCTCTGACATCCAATGGCCATCCAGCTATAGTAATGTTTTATTTGTTTTCAGGTCACATCCATGAAGAATATGACAGAAAGCTATCAAACAAGAAGCCGACGTAGGTAAGTTTCCAATTTTGCAATCTATCAAAGTTTGTCTTCATAACCCAAACCCTTGATCTTTATCACAATGTCTAAAGTCAAATTGCCCAAATTATAAGGGGGGGGGGGGGGGTGGGGGGGGTTTACACCTCTGAGATCCATGGGCGACTTTCAACCAAATCAAGTACAAATGTTGTATACAGTAGTCCACATATGCATGTAATTATGTTTGATGACTTTTACAATATGAGTTGGATGGCAGTCATATTTATTGTTGAAGTCAGAATATTGACCTGATAGAGGGAAAGTTAGGTTTTTGACCAAGACTTGTTAATAATATGTTTCATTGTTTTTAGACCATGCCAATGCTGCCAAGAAAATGTATTACCACAATTTATGACTTCAAAGCTGTCGAATAAAGCTATTATCAGAGAAAGAAGAGAAAAGCAAGTATTTCATTGAGCAGTTTGGTAATAATCTTCCTATTTTATATACTTGTCAGTCATAAGGAAATTGTTTTCTTGATAGATGTTTTATTGAGGTTTGTGTTGAGGGAAAATCTTGGTTAATAGTCCTGCAATACCTTCTATATTTATCTGAATTCACCATTGTTGGATCAGCATAGATCATGTAAAAAGAGAACAAGTGTTTTTGAGTTGTATTTCAGTTCTGTTCAGTTCATAAAATGTTTCTCCTGGTATTTCAGATCGTACTTGTATGTCAGGAATTTGTATTACTGGAATTGAAGAAGAAATCTGAAGAAAACAGGATGAAGTAAGTTTGACATCTTGCCATCAGTTGAATTGTTGTCTATATTCCACTTGAAAATAACCCAAAGCTCACTGCCTGTACTGAATAGAGTAGCCAGCTGTTGGTTTAAGACACTAGCTATGGACCAGATAAGAGCTTGCAAAGAAGTGTGTTAATCTTTAAAGTTTTATTGATGGAAGGTCTGTCCATTCATTTACATCTTTGTATTTATTATTTGTAATTTGGAATAATATTTGCATGAGCTTTACTGTGAATTAATATTGAATTATGTCAATGACTTTTCGATTGCAGGAATCAACAAACTCTCATGAGCACTTTGAATGCGCTGCACATAAAGAACTGTACCAAAGATTGTACATAGGTGTACTTATTCATAGACATCTGATTCATCACCATGAAAACATATCACTGTCAACATGCATGCCAGCCTGGAGGAGAGCCATAGGCATGTACCATACTAGATATTATCAAAGACAGTAACCTATGACTTTGACCTTAATATTCAAGGTCAGCTAGCAATTTACTCCATACTGTTAATATTTTGTACAGACAAATTTAAGTATATTGTGAACATACCTTTTAGATGAGGTTTCTGTGTAAAAACTGACCTTTGCCCTTGACTGTCAGGATATTATGAACTTAATTACCATCAACTTGTACAAGCAGATTTTGGACACTGATTAACATTACATTCCTGCATTTAACTTTGGGCTATTGTCCTTGAACATAATAGAACACAACTAGTTTGTTTGTTTTTATAACAAGGCCAGTTGGTTTGTTAAGTTAGGTAATGGTAATACTTTGGTGTAATTATAAATTTATGTTCACTGCGAAATGATCAGATATCTGGTATTTAATCCTCTTTCTCCCAACTAGTAATTAGTTGTGTACAAACAAATATCCTACAGCCACTGGGAGAAAGAGGATTAAAATCATCTGAAAATTGAAATTTTTGATTAAATGGTTATAAGAACTTTAGAACCAGCTGATTAGTATACAGTTGGGTGGGGAACTATTTACATCAGAAAATTGTCAAATTTAAGTAACATGATACAAATCTTCAATGTACTTCAAATGATAGACTTTGTTGCTTAATTTGTGCAAGCTTTGATCACTCCTTTAACCTTCTTTATGTAACCTTAACCTGAACTATAACCTTTAACCTATAACCTTACCCTAACAATAACAATAACACTAACACTAACACTAACATTAATCCCAACTAATATATAATAAAAGTAACTCTAACTATCTTTCGGTGGTCGTTAAGTTTGCGCAAAGAAACCAGGCAACTTGTCTAGTATTTGTAGTACATGATAATTGTGGGATTTACTGAACAACACTTTATGGGGAGTCACACAGGTTATATGTTTGTTTATCCTTCATATAATTGTGGGTTATTTTCACATGGGTTGGTTTTTTCATATTTGTTTGCTTAAACTTTGCAAACCCTTTGTATTACCACTGCCATTCTTCGTCCTAAGTATTTGAAAAGTATCTCTTTTATAGATGTAGGGGATTGATGTACTCTTCATTTAGGGGATAGATGTACTTTATATGTAGGGGAGAAAAATATTTTATTTAGAGGATGGATGTACTTTATATTAAGGGAGAAAAATATTTTATTTAGGGGATGGATGTACTTTTTATTTAGGGGATGGATGTACTTTATATTAAGGGGAGAGAAATATTTTTGGGGATGGATGCACTTTATATTAAGGGGCGAGAAATATTTTATTTAGGGGATGGATGTACTTTTTGTTTAGGGGATGGATGTACTTTATATTAAGGGGAGAGAAATATTGTATTTGAGGGATGGATGTACTTTTTAATTTAGGGGATGGATGTACTTTTTATTAAGGGGTGAGAAATATTTTATTTAGGGGATGGATGTACTTTTTATTTAGGGGATGGATGTACTTTTTATTTAGGGGAGAGAAATATTTCATTTAGGGGATGAATGTACTTTTTATTTAGGGGAGAGAAATATTTTATTTAGGGCATGGATGTACTTTATATTAAGGGGAGAGAATTATTTTTATTTAGGGGATGGATGTACTTTTTATTGAGGGGATGGATGTACTTTTTATTTAGGGGATGGGTGTACTTTTTATTTAGGGGAGAGAAATATTTTATTTTTGGGGATGGATGTACTATATATTAAGGGGAGAGAAATATTTTATTTAGGGGATGGATGCACTTTATTTTAAGGGATGGATGTACTTTATATTAAGGGGAGAGAAATATTTTATTTAGGGGATGGATGTATGTTTTATTTTTGGGGATGGATGTACTATATATTAAGGGGAGAGAAATATTTTATTTAGGGGATGGATGCACTTTATTTTAAGGGATGGATGTACTTTATATTAAGGGGAGAGAAATATTTTATTTAGGGGATGGATGTACTTTATATTAAGGGGAGAGAAATATTTTATTTAGGGGATGAATGTACTTTATATTAAGGGAGAGAAATATTTTATTTAGGGGATGGATGTACTTGATATTTAGGGGAGAGAAATATTTTATTTAGGGGATGGATTTACTTTATATTAAGGGGAGAGAAATGTTTTATTTAGGGGATGGATGTACTTTATATTAAGGGTAGAGAAATATTTTATTTAGGGGATGGATGTACTTTATATTAAGGGAGAAAAATATCTTATTTAGGGGATGGATGTACTTTTTATTTAGGGGATGGATGTACTTTATATTAAGGGGAGAGAAATATTTTTGGGGATGGATGCACTTTATATTAAGGGGCGAGAAATATTTTATTTAGGGGATGGATGTACTTTTTGTTTAGGGGATGGATGTACTTTATATTAAGGGGAGAGAAATATTGTATTTGAGGGATGGATGTACTTTTTAATTTAGGGGATGGATGTACTTTTTATTTAGAGGATGGATGTACTTTTTATTTAGGGGATGGATGTACTTTTTATTTAGAGGATGGATGTACTTTTTATTTAGGGGATGGATGTACTTTTTATTTAGGGGAGAGAAATATTTCATTTAGGGGATGGATGTACTTTATATTAAGGGGAGATAATTATTTTTATTTAGGGGATGGATGTACTTTTTATTGAGGGGATGGATGTACTTTTTATTTAGGGGATGGGTGCACTTTTTATTTAGGAGAGAGAAATATTTTATTTTTGGGGATGGATGTACTTTTTGTTTAGGGGATGGATGTACTTTATATTAAGGGGAGAGAAATATTGTATTTGAGGGATGGATGTACTTTTTAATTTAGGGGATGGATGTACTTTTTATTTAGAGGATGGGTGTACTTTTTATTTAGGGGATGGGTGCACTTTTTATTTAGGGGAGAGAAATATTTCATTTAGGGGATGAATGTACTTTTTATTTAGGGGAGAGAAATATTTTATTTAGGGCATGGATGTACTTTATATTAAGGGGAGATAATTATTTTTATTTAGGGGATGGATGTACTTTTTATTGAGGGGATGGATGTACTTTTTATTTAGGGGATGGGTGCACTTTTTATTTAGGAGAGAGAAATATTTTATTTTTGGGGATGGATGTACTATATATTAAGGGGAGAGAATTATTTTATTTAGGGGATGGATGTATGTTTTATTTAGGGGATGGATGTACTTTATATTAAAGGGAGAGAAATATTTTATTTAGGGGATGGATGCACTTTATTTTAAGGGATGGATGTGCTTTATATTAAGGGGAGAGAAATATTTTATTTAGTGGATGGATGTACTTTATAAATGGGAGAGAAATATTTTATTTAGGGGATGAATGTACTTTATATTAAGGGAGAGAAATATTTTATTTAGGGGATGAATGTACTTTATATTAAGGGGAGAGAAATATTTTATTTAGGGGATGGATGCACTTTATATTAAGGGGATGGATGTACTTTTTATTAAGGGGAGAGAAATATTTTATTTAGGGGATGGATATACTTTATATTAAGGGGAGAGAAATGTTTTATTTAGGGGATGGATGTACTTTATATTAAGGGTAGAGAAATATTTTATTTAGGGGATGGATGTACTTTTTATTAAGGGGAGAGTGTTATATTTTATTTAGGGGATGGATGTACTTTATGGATGCAATTAGATATATGTCTACGCTTTTCCAGAGTTTTTGAAATATTTTTTATCTGGTTTTTAGTGCGGGGCCAAGTTTGGGTTAGCAATGCCTTAGTAACCCCTGTTGTTATAGAAATGGTAATGTAACCACTTTTGTATGGATTATTGTATTGTACTTGCATGTAGAGTATTTTATAAAAGTCTGATATTAAAACAATATGGTTGCACCTTGTCAACGATGTCTGTTTGTGTGTGAAGCCCATGGGTGTAAGTAGGGTAAACGCAATAGATTACTTTGGTGAGATCACTTTTGACAAGTTTAGAAAGACACAAACTAAACTATTATAATAATTGTATATATTGTGACATGACATATCAATGTCCATAGCTTAATTTGATCTAGTCAATCTATGAATGGACATTGATATGATTGTGTGTGTGGACTCCATGTGTATGTGGTAGAGACTCAGTGTTGACACTCTCTTCAGTACAACATGGCTAGTGATGTTACCCCAGGCTGTAAAAACTGATCACTCCATTTACTTGATCTCGTCAATCTATGAATGGACATGAATATGACTACACACACAACGCAATGTATGTATCAATCAAATACAACTTCAAGTGTGCATGGTAAAGACTTTTTTCTATTTATTTCACCAGAAATTGTACAAAGGGTACATAACAGAAAAAAGAGGAGCAGGAAAAGTCAATAAGCTACAAGTTCTGACAAAATTACTTCCAGCTAATAATTACACTAAAACTAAAAGAAAATGAAAAAAGAAGAGCAAAATATTCCTGGTGAGGACCATGGATATAGTCCACTGAGTTGACAATCATTACAATGTGGTTTCATCACTAAGACAACACTATCATGTATAATGTACATACATGTATATGTAATAAACTACCAACAAAAATGTGGGTTTTTTTTGGTTTTTTTCCACCTTAATCTTGTCAAATGTATGGGTGCTACACTTGTATTATAGTCACTGTGCACTCAAATTTTCATTTTTGTCTGAATTTGCATATTTTGGAATATACAGTTAGTTTGTTTGTAAACTGCCCGCCCTCCTTTATTTTCCAATCTCAGGGTGATGTCAAACACAGAATTTAATTTACACAGCCTAACATCTTTTCAGTCCCCAAAGAGCACCAGCTAGAGGAGACTATTATACTGGGTGCCATGTGTGTGTCCCATCAATGCGTTCACCCTCATAACTCTGGTATGCACTAATTGATTTCAACCAAACTTGACACAAAGGTATTATACTATGTGAGTCAAGTGATGTCACTTTGTTTTGCAACTGATAAATTATGGCCGAATGGTGACTATATTTGTAAAAGTTCATAATATGCATTATAACCTTGGAGATGTAATGAAGGAACACTTTTCAAGTGCCTATGGCCATATTATCTAATAGTGAATCTTCTATTAAAATATTTTAAAAACATAAGTTAAAATGCTGTTGGATATGGAGCTCGAGAAGAGAAGAACTCCTGGCCCAGACTCGGTGATTAGGACTTGATCCCACCGCTGCCACCACATTGACAGTTTTAAAGGCAAATGGTTGTTTCCCACTACTATGGAAATGTTTGTGATGACAGTACATTAATCATTACTCGTGTTTGGATCTAATTGATTGAGCTGAGGGAAGGCTAAAACTGCCAAAGACTAAATGGGCACATTCCCTACATTGTCAGGACTGAGTCAACATTACCTCTGCTCCACAACATTCTCCTTAATATTAAATATAATATCCTGTCTACCACACAGCATGTATACAGTATTAACATCCAGTTGAAACCAATTAATATGGCTGCCATATTGAAGATCATCATATCCTTTAGTACCCTTTTTTTGCTCTATGTACAGTTTCCCATTTATAGACAATATCATTTTAAAAAGTAAATGAATATCTCATAATGAAGGGATTTCATGAGTGCACATCAATTTGAAACTGTGTATTTATTTATTTATTACACGGTCCACAATGTCGTATCGATAATCAATACCAGAGCAACGCCGTTAAATTTGTCTGTATATCTGCCTTTGCCTATCACCATTTCTGTCTACCTAACCTCCTGTCTCATCATTTGTAAAAAATTACAGACCTTGTGAATCTCATTAAAACCGGGATAAGGGACCTGTCAGTTTCTCCAGCCTGGGGGGGGGGGAATTCTTAAATCGGGCTGAGAAAAAGTCACTGACCCCACTATCTGTAAAACCAAAAACAGGCTGACCCCTATCTCTTAATTCTAAAACAGGATGATTCCCCCCCCCCCAAACCATATATATATATAATATTCACATGACAGTTTTTTTAATCGTGACTCAGTGTGGACTGCTTGATCCTGGGTTAGCACTATCATAATTATAATTATTGACGACACAGGGTAAATATATTCTAAAAAGAGTTTAATAGCATCTTGACTGAAAGGTAGGGGAAAGCTTGAGAAGGGAATATGTGCATCTCTTATAGGGGTCCTAGGGGTCTCCCCGTAGAAGCCAGGGAGGTATTTTACCCTGAAAAGTCAATGTTGAGGCTATTCAGACCCTTTCAGACAAATAATTTCCAAGCTTTACAAGACAGCACCAACATGTAAATAGCAACTACATTGGGTTGAAATACTTTTGAAATATACTTTGATAGCATCTTGACAGTTAGACTGTCGACAGTCGCTCGCGCCTTTTTTCCTACGTCTTATCTAAACTCCGATCCGGCGCAACACTACTATAATCGCATACTGATATCGAGGGCCGAAGTATGCGATTATAGTAGTATAGCACCGGATCGGTGCGTGGCAACGACTTAAGCTTAGATAAAACGTAGGGGAAAAAGGCGCAAGCGACAGTCGACAGTCTACTTGACAGTAAGAGGGGAAGAGCTTGACACTGGGATATGTCCACCTCATGTAGGGGGTCCGAGGGGTCTCCCTCTAGAAGCCCTGGAGGATTTTTACTCTTGAAGCCAATATTTAGGCTATTCAGACCCTTTCAAGCAATAACTTAATCCATGCTTTACAAGACAGCACCATCAAGTATCAGAAACTATTCTTTATAACTTACATTGGGTTGAAATGTGTTCCTAAAAAGTTAAATGGCATCATCATACATGTAGTAAAGGTGAGCACATCTAATGATAGTATCTTTGGTAGGGGAGATTTGGAGTTTAAGGCAATTTTAGACTATCTTGGTAAACGTTTCAAATCTTTAAAAGACAATATTATCTCAAATTAGAATAGGCCTAGGGTGAAAATATTTAAGAAAAGTTTGATACCATTAGCACAGTAAAAAGGTTGTTGGTGCATCTGATTGTTGGTTGAATGCATGAGTGACCTCTGGGGGGAGGGAGTCATTGGGTCCCCCCCCCCTGGCAGATCTGCAGTTTTTTCTTCTATTAAGGCAATGTTTAGGTTATGCATAGCCTTTGCGGTAATATTTTCAAGCTTTGAATAGCTAACGTAAATGTGAGTTTTAAATGAGTTTCCTATGTCACATAAAAATGCATTAATATTGCATGTATAGTAAAGTCACCGGTATGTTAGAGAACTTTAGGTGGTCATACCTAGCTAGTGTATAATAAAAACTGGAATCTGATGAGATGTGGTGATTTGTAGTGTCAATAACATATAGTGTCCAAAATAGAAAGTGTTATTAATCCTTTCTGACAAGTTTATACTGACGAGTAGAATATTTTAGATGCCATTGTAGAAAAGGATTTTGGTCTTCCATCACAGTCCAAAACACAATTACCCCCCCCCCCCTCCACAATTTTCAAAACAGCATGACTCTCCCTACTGCCAATTTCAAAAACAGGGTGACCCCCCCCTCTTCAAATCCACCCATATCCCGAAGAATCTGACCGGTCCCTAAGTGACACCGACCGTGACAACCACACTACAGACAAGTAACAAGACTAACTCAGTGAATGGGTTTAGGGAGCGATCAGTTTTTACAGCCGGGAGTGGGCCAGTGACTTGTACTTAAAAATAGTGACCCCCTGCAATTCATCCACACACAAAAATCCACCCCCCCCCTGACAAATAAAAAAAACCACTGACCCCCCCCCCACATCTGTTGACAAGAAACATTCTTCTTATTCTTGCAAAAGACACTCTAGATTATCAAAGCACAATACAGCACACACTACATAGTTAATTTTACTTGTTACATTTACAGTCATTTTAAGTGTATCTGGTAAATTGCTAGATCCCAAATCCATTGCTTCACTTGTATAAAGCTCTTTAGACAGGAACCCTATGAGAAGTATGATTATCTGTTCATGGACATGCAAATTATTTATGGTTTAGTAACCAAAAGTTCTAGGATATCTCTTAGATTGAGTGAACTATTACCATTATAGATTAATTCAGCTAATTATAAAGTACAATATTAGAAATGGAGTTAATATAATTGTAAACCTAGAGGTTTCAGTAAGTTTCAAAGTAGGGAGAGAACTTGAAATAGTGTTGGGAGAAGTGCACGCTACGTGCGTGTGTGCCTGCTATACAAGCGCGAGGGGTGGGGGGGGGTAAGTGCTGTTTGAAAATGAACACCTTTTGGAGGCCATTTAAAGTACCATTCGAAGTAAAACACAACTTAGTTATATCATAAAAGTATCACTAATTTTAAAGTTTAAATCATTTCAAGTCGTGCCCACACATAATAAAAAAAGATCAAGTAGAAAGTGAGATGCACAGTGCAGGTCAGTTACCATTTAGAGATACAAATTCATTAAATTATTTGAAAGTGTGTCTCTATTGGCTATGTTTGTGTGCAATTCCACATGTTCAGGTCAATGGAGGCACAGATTTTAGAGTCAATCCATCCATCCAGTAAATTTCAAGGTATTATTTCATTACTTATGTGTTACGTGTACAGCTACACATGCAAGTTTTTGTTATTGTACGTACAATAGCAATTTTTTTTAAATTTTATTTATTTTTTTAATACAAATGTTCAGTTTTTTACAATGTATTGAGTTACAAACACACACTTGGTCAATGTTGTTTTACATTGATTTTTTAAGTAGGATGCCATGATAAAATTGTTTTATAAATTAAATATCCCGAATAAATACCCAATCCTCTTCAATAAGTAGAACACTAGGAGTACATTTTGAAATGCAATAAAATTGTTGCCCCCTTAATACATAAACCCCCTTAAAAGCTGAAGTAGCTGCAACTAAAAGCTTTTTAAGAATATTTTGTTATATATAATGACCAAATCATAACATTGTACACCTTGCACAGTACGGAAATTTGAATCCCCTGTGTGTCAACATTTTGTAGCAGTACACATAGTATGGGGCAATATAGCCAATCAAATTGATTTTTGGTCTGCAGCCAAAGATAGGTGCCTCCATTGAATCACAATTTCAACTTTTACTACACTACTTATAGATAAAATAGACCTTTAATTGTACAGTATCTAATTATTGGTATTTAACAATTTTAAGTGAACATATTGTTAGTTGTCTGATCGAACCCCCCCCCTAAAAAACAAACAAACAAAAAAAACCCAAAACACACACACCAAGAAAATAAAAACAAAAACACCGACTACAGCTACTGCAGTGTTAATGAATGACTTTCATAGTCAAGACAGTTTAAATTTACATTTAATAAAATACATATATTCTACATTTATCAAAGTTTCACTTTGTCAAAGAATTGTTTATGATGTAATAGTGTAATACACGGTGTATCTCTTTCCTTTCATCAAGAGAATAAAAAAAAATAACATATTTTATACACAATGTATATTTCGCACTCCATTTTGTTTACAAATGAAAGTGTTGTATGTTGCCCTAAATTTTTCATGTCATGTTATTTTGATTTTACACAATCTATACGCAACAATTGGCAATTTAGTCCAATCATGTGGTTGACATCGCCAGTGATAGAGGGCCTGTGATTAAAACAAAAGAAAACCATAATTTAAGCTCAGAGGGCGCTGTGAGTGACCTTTGACCAAACAACACCACTAGAAATGGCCGAAGAGAGGTTGAGGGTTCTGCGACGTCACCTGCTGACTTCGTCTGACGTTCCACAGGGGGTGCTTGTATCCTTTTCAAAGTGTTGTAACCTTCAAGAGCAATGTTTTCGCCATTGCCTCTGGTATTTTTGCAAACCATAGTGACGAGATTTGTAAAATGTGACAAGTGAAAAGACAGTTGATTGGGCATACGATGTCATGATGTGTGTACCGTTACGTACATGTAACCACAGGTACTCGAATCAATGTGTATTAAAAAAAAATGTATTGTATATAAATATAAATTACTTATATACATATTTTTTTTTAAATCATACATATTGATTCGAGTACCTGTGCATGTAACCTGTACATCGGAGTACGTGACTGACGTCAAAACATTGACACAGATAGACTATGTACCTTGTACGAAACTATGATAAGGTGATCAAAGTACGTGAACCTCTGATCATGGATGTATCCCCTGTAATACATACATGCTCTGATACTGCTTTGTACAGAGACTTTGTCGTATGGTGTTTTGTTTTGTTGTATCTCCTACACTTTCCCCATTCTCAACAAAAATGAGTTGTTTGTTGTCAATCAGTCATTTGTCAGTCTGCTGGGACATGTTTCATATTTCATTTTTTTGGTACCATACCACACTCTCTGGCAGTGTGTGTAGCGTAATAAAGATTACTGTTAATGTCAATATGGGAGGAAAAACTTGAAATAAGGGCATTTGAAATTGTAATTCATCCCTCACCATTTACTGTCATGGTACAGTACTCATATAGCGTACTAGTAGTTCATTGTCTGCTGATTGCTACTTGAGAAATTAGTCACTTACTAATTAGTATGAATATGTGTAAACATGAAAGAAACCACTTGTATCACACAATTGAAATGAAAGTGGTCAGAAGTGTGTTGGTACCAGTATTTGTTTTTATTTCTTAACAAAATTGTCAGAACACCAACCCTACTGCGGCATCTAGTCAGGTTGAGTATGTCTTGAATAATAATGTTCTAACTCCAGAACAAAAAGCATCCTATGATGAGAATGGCTTCTTGGTGATGAGAAAACTGGTTGCTGTTGAAAAGCTAAACAGATTCAAGTAAGTGCAGTACTGTCAGTTGTAGTAAAGCTAAACAGATTCAAGTAAGTGCAGTACTGTCAGCTGTTGAAAAGTTAAACAGATTCAAGTAAGTGCAGTACTGTCAGTTGTAAAGTTAAACAGATTCAAGTAAGTGCAGTACTGTCAGTTGTTGAAAAGCTAAACAGATTCAAGTAAGTGCAGTACTGTCAGTTGTAGAAAAGCTAAACAGATTCAAGTAAGTGCAGTACTGTCAGTTGTTGTAAAACTAAACAGATTCAAGTAAGTGCAGTACTGTCAGTTGTAGAAAAGCTAAACAGATTCAAGTAAGTGCAGTACTGTCAGTTGTTGTAAAGCTAAACAGATTCAAGTAAGTGCAGTACTGTCAGCTGTTGAAAAGTTAAACAGATTCAAGTAAGTGCAGTACTGTCAGTTGTAGTAAAGCTAAACAGATTCAAGTGCAGTACTGTCAGTTGTTAAAAAGTTAAACAGATTCAAGTAAGTGCAGTACTGTCAGTTGTTGTAAAGCTAAACAGATTCAAGTAAGTGCAGTACTGTCAGTTGTAGTAAAGCTAAACAGATTCAAGTGCAGTACTGTCAGTTGTTAAAAAGTTAAACAGATTCAAGTAAGTGCAGTACTGTCAGTTGTAGTAAAGCTAAACAGATTCAAGTAAGTGCAGTACTGTCAGCTGTTGAAAAGTTAAACAGATTCAAGTAAGTGCAGTACTGTCAGTTGTAGTAAAGCTAAACAGATTCAAGTGCAGTACTGTCAGTTGTTAAAAAGTTAAACAGATTCAAGTAAGTGCAGTACTGTCAGTTGTTGTAAAGTTAAACAGATTCAAGTAAGTGCAGTACTGTCAGTTGTAGTAAAACTAAACAGATTCAAGTAAGTGCAGTACTGTCAGTTGTAGTAAAGCTAAACAGATTCAAGTAAGTGCAGTACTGTCAGTTGTTGAAAAGTTAAACAGATTCAAGTAAGTGCAGTAC